>NW_007773481.1:2897-4412 GCF_000696425.1 Galeopterus variegatus | reverse complement strand
AAAAAAAAAAAAACTTTTTAAAAGAAGATAGATACAACAATCACAATAATATGTTGAACTTTCAAAAGGAGAGAATGAAACTGAGGTTACCAGAGACAGGAAAGGGGAGAGGGAGTGGGGAAAGGGAGGAATTGGTAAAGGGCCATGAAAATGAACTACACTGTATAATGTTGAATATACTAATTATACTGATTTGAGCATCACATATTGCATACAGGTATTGATATTTAACTGTGTACCCCACAGATCTGTATAATCAATTCTGTTTTGATAAAAGAAACTAATAAACACAAAAATAATAAAAATTTAAAAATAAATAAATAAAAATAGATATCAGTCTGTCAAAGAAAATGTTGGGGATTTCTGTTTGTTTTGTGTTTGGGGTTTTTTGGGGGGTCATTATTGAAATTTATAATACGAAAATATAATAATCCCTAAATTGATCTGAGATCATAACACAATCATAAGATGTATTACTTGTTTTATGAAAACTTTACTAATTAGTGAGGAAAGCCCTATATATATACCTTATTTATCTTTTAATTCAACAAACTTTTATTAATATTTATTATGGAGCTGGTACTGTGCTAGGCAGAGCATATATACAATTGGTGACTCTGGCATCTTTCCCCAGTTTTCTGGGCACCATGATTCTGTTCTTGCCTGTCTGCAAGTTCTGCTGAAACAAAGATGCTTCCTGCAGCCATGTGATTTTCCCTCCAGGAATCACAATGGACACCAAGTGCTGCAACATAGAGTCAAAACACCTGGCTTCAAATGCCTTCTCTGCTTCCTACTGCCTGTGAGAATTAAGTTGATGGTCTTCAAAATGTTTTAATTACATTCTCCATAAAATGCACGTAATTTAGGTTGATGTCTCAATTTTTTTAAATTAAAAATTTAAATAGATACAAGTATGTGATTTTCGGTACACTGTAAATTTTGATATTTTAAAATAATATGATTATGTCATCCTTTTAAATGTGTCCAGTAAATCTAAATACTGTAGTGATAGATATTTGTCATCTCACATTTTTTAAATATGTGAACAAGATCTTCCTTAAGAGTCAGGAATTTTATTTCATTTTTCTCTTTGAGCTTACACCATTTACACTCACAAAAACACACTCAAAGTATCCTAGACAACATATTTTTATATTTAAAAGGTCACCTTATCATACCTCTCTACAACAAAAATATTTATATAAATTTAAAACAGTAATTTTAGGCTTGAAGTATTAAGAAATTTCTTCTGGATTGTGTCATAAATATAATTATTATTAGTTCACAGTTAAACAATAGAAAAATATAATAAATTTTGATACTCATCAAACAAAAAATTAATTTTTGGAAGTCTATATGTTCATTTTTTTCAGATTTGGGGGGGGGGTTGCAATTAACTCATGTGTCCAAGATGAGGATTATTTGTTACTAGAATGAGACCATTTTCAGTTGCATGTCTATTCCTGTTTTTCATTTTTATAGATGTAAATTCTGAGAAAATATAATTGGTAG
>NW_007773481.1:1004-1728 GCF_000696425.1 Galeopterus variegatus | reverse complement strand
TTAGTTATCGACTCAAATGAATGTATTAATCTGTGTCCCTATGACAATCAGCTAACTTCTAAATTATATTTCTAAGATAGACAAACTATGGCACTTTGCCATGCTTTTTCTTTTTAATGACTTTCTTTCTGCCTTATCCTCACAAAACTCTCTCTCAAGAACAATGAATTTTTGACAATAGTAGACTAATGAAAATTAGAGAGCTGGCTAAATACCAAGGGATAGTGGGGCTCTAGATGTCTTTGAACCCTGATAATGTAAGTGAAAGACTAGTGTGTTCGTTTTTGATGAAACCCAGCACAATATGGTCAGATTACATAGACATTTACCCCGTGACTTAGAATTTTCACCCTTGGATCCACATCCCAAAGACATTGTCACCTACATGGAGGCACATACAAGATGTTCATCACAGTATTGTGGGTAGAAGGGAGTTAGGGACTATCAGATTGTCACTGGGACAGCAGATAGATATAATGTGGTAAAGGGTCACCATCCAATGAATGGATCTTAAAATCACTGTGCTGGTGGTGAAAAAAACTAAGAAGCAGAATAGATATATATTTCACCACTCATTGATATAAATTAAGAACACCTGCACATTAGACAATACATATTGTGCAGAAAGCACACACAAGGTGATGGACATTAAACACATCAAAATTGTTGTGGTATTGCAATTTATTGAATGTTGACAGATTGATACTTTAAATATTTTATGAAT
>NW_007773481.1:0-792 GCF_000696425.1 Galeopterus variegatus | reverse complement strand
CACTGAGGGTTGCGATCCGTTGCCGGTCACAAAAAAAAGACAAAAAGGAAAAAAAAAAAAGGTATTTATGAAAATGGTAATTAAAACATGAATAATACACCTTGAAAAGATTTAAACAGGAGAGAGGTATAGGTCAGAGTGCTTTTGGAAAGAAGGATAGACAGAGATTTAACTCAAAATTTTAATTCAGTATATAACTCTCTAGTTTCATCTTAACATACAAATGATTCAACATACAGATTTTTAAATGTAAAAATAATGGTGTAACAACAAAAATGCCAGTATTTATAAATAGATTGTCATACTAGTAGACTGAAAGCATGTGTAAAGCCAGTATTGCATTAGTAAAAACCCTAGTGATTTAAAAACAACTTCCAAATCATGAGAGTAGAAACTGGGGAAGAAACAAAAACTCATCAAGTCATTAATATCCAATAAAAGATTAAATTACTCTATTAAAAGTAGAGGCATAAATGGACAAAATGTTTGAACAGATAAGTCACAAAAGAAGATGTGACCAACAAGCACATGAAAAACTATTCAGCATTACTAGTCATCAGAGAAATAAAAATTAAAGGAAAAATTAGATACCACTATATTCCCACCAGAATAGCCAAAATTTAAAAAACTGACAACACTAATGCTGTCAAAGATGTAGACAGGGCCGGCCCGGTGGCGCACTCGGTAGAGTGCGGCACTTGGGAGCATGGCGGTGCTCCCGCCGAGGTTTTAGATCCCATATAGAGACCGGTCCGCTCACTGGTTGAGTGCGGTGCAGGCGCGACACCGAGG
>NW_007773480.1:0-4412 GCF_000696425.1 Galeopterus variegatus | reverse complement strand
GAACAATTTGATAATATCTAAATGCACAAATAGCCCTGACATTAAGATATAACTATTCTGAAGTTCTTATCTTATATACTTGCAGTATTTTTGCAATGTAAATGGTTTCTATGAGCATGTCTTTTTCTTTTGAAAATTGTGTTCATGAATATGAACAGTTTGATTCTTAATATATGATTTTTTTCCCACATCATTATTGTAAAATAGGTTTTCATTGCAGCATAGTTTTTCATTTTAGGGTTATACTTGATTTTTTTAGCCAGTGCCTTATTGATTGAAACTTTATGTCAGGTCCAATTTTTCCATTTTATGAATTTTTCTCCAAATATTTCTCACTCTTTCTAACACAGCAACATTTGCAAGTGCCTGTTTGCATACTTCCATAAGTATTGGATGTTATAATTATAATGTTTTGTAAATTAGATAGGCAAAATATTTTCTTATAATTTTAACTTATATTTGATTACCAACTAATATAAATAATTTTTAAAAAACCATATTGACTTTTCATCTCTTGGTTGATTCAACCTCTTACTCTTTATTCTCTTGGTTATGTTAATTTATTCTTTCAAAGTATGAATATTTAGATCTTACTTCAGACCATGGTCTGTGCAGTTGGGAACATATTAGGTCCCAGCCCACACAAAGCAAATGTCTCACAAGCCTCATAAACAATAAACATAAAAACAAATGCATTTTTTTATTGCAAATTTTTCTAATTTCTCTGAGAGAAGTGAACAGGGGGGAGAGATAGAAAAGAAAGTTGTGCTTACTTCTTAAAAACTATGTTCTTTGCCCCTGCCCTGTTGCTCTTGTGCCACTGCTGGCTGCTGCCCCTGGACTGCCACCGTGGAAAAGACAATAGAAGATTCCCCCACATCGGCTGTCTTCTAAACTATGTTCTTTGCCCCTGCCCTGTTGCTCTTGTGCCACTGCTGGCTGCTGCCCCTGGACCGCCACCGTGGAAAAGACAATAGAAGATTCCCCCACATCGGCTGTCTTCCTGGATCATTGTAATTTTTCTCAGGTCATCTTTAACAGTGTGGAGAAGTTCTATGTCCCTGAAGGGGACATCACATGCTATTACACTTCCACTCAGCATTTCATCCCCTGTTGAAAGGACTGGATTGGCATCTTTAGAGTGAGATGGAAGAAAGCCCATGAGTATTACACCTTCATGTGGTTTACTTTGCCCATTGACCTAAACAAGGAATCAGCCAAACACCAGGAAGTTCAATTCAAAGCTTATTACCTGCCCAAGGATGATGAGTGTTACCAGTTCTGCTATGTGGATCAGGATGGTATGGTCCCTTTCCAATTCCGTCCAGAAAATGAGGAGGACATCCTGGTCCTCCCTTACTCCTCAGGGAGTCGTGGAAGAGATTGAGCAGCACAATCTCTCAGTCATGGAAGAGATTCGAGCTTTGCAAAGAAAACCAGGAGCTGCAGGACAGCTGGGTCAGCCTCCAGAAGCAGAACGCAGACATGCTGGCTGAGCTCCAAAGAAAGCAGGAGGAGTTAGAAACCCTTCAAAGCATCAGTAAGAAGTTGGAACAGAAAGTGAAAGAGCAGAAAGACTTCTGGGAGAAAGAGCTGCTTAACTGAAAGGACAAAACCAGGAGATGCCCTCAGAAAATGAGAAACTGATAATCAGGGTGGATCAGCTTCAGGCCCAGCTGTCAACTCAAGAGAAAGAAATGGAGAAGCTTGTTCAGGGAGAAGAAGATAAGACAGAGCAGTTGGAGCATCTGAAAAAGGAACATGGCCAACTCTTTCTCAGTTTAACTGAACGGAGAGAGCACCAGAAGAAGGCGGAGCAGACAGTGGAGGAGATGAAGCGGAAACAAATTCAACAAAGAAACAACAAAAGTTAATGGAAGAGAACTTTGACCTTGACCTGTCAAGAAGACTGAGTGAGAACAGAATTATATGTGATGCTCTGCAGAGAGAGAAAGAGAGAATGGAAAGAGAAAACGGTCTTTTGAAGAGGGAGAACAGCAGATTGCTGAGTTACATGGCTCTGGATTTTGACTCTCTGCCATATCAAGTGCCAACTTCAGATCAAGGACATGCAGGACAAAATCCTGGAGTTGTCTATGGAAACCCATATTCTGGCATCCAAGAAAGTTCTGCCCCCAACCTGCTCACCATCAAGAAATACCCCATTTGCAAACTAGACTTTGCTGGTGATGTTTGTGATCAGTTGCCCACTTTGTGACAAGATCTTCCCAGCAAGAGAGAAGCAGATCTTTGAAGACCATGTGTTCTGCCACTCTCTATAAGTGTCCCAGCCTCTTGGGTCTATGCTGTGCCTAGATTCTAAAAAGCAGAACCTATAGCTTCTACTATGACTTATAGGAGTTAAGATCTTACCTAACCCAAAATTATTAGGGATTTACTCAACCTGGCTGCCCTTAAAGGTGGAGTCATGTCAATTACCTGAAGGCAGATGGCTTCTAATTCCATCTTTGTGAGTTACTCCCTTTAAGTTTCAGCCTCTCACCTATAATGCCCATTCTTTCAAGGGTCTCCAGTACAAGAGCCCTGGGATGGAACTGACCTAGCCACTCATAACAGGCCTAAGTGATACTAAGTCATCAGTTTTCCAAGTTGTTCCACTGCCATTCAAATCAGGCCTTGGGTGTATTTGTACTCAGTCCTAAGTCCTAACCCTGAGGCTGGACATCAACCAGAGGCTGAGACTTTCTTCCTCCTCCTCAGGCCTGTTTCTCCAACTGATGCATCAGACTAGCCAAAAATGGCCCAGCAGGGAACTCAGACATCCAGTTTGGGTACCAAAGGTTCTCATCATCATTTCTCAGCTCCCAAAAGAAGCATCTTATTCCTGAACCATCTAGCCAAAAATGGCCCAGCAGGGAACTCAGACATCCAGTTTGGGTACCAAAGGTTCTCATCGTCATTTCTCAGCTCCCAAAAGAAGCATCTTATTCCTGAACCATGGACAGGAAATATTTCAATCACAGAAAACCTTCTTTCTTTCTGGATACCTCTGACTGGCGTTTTCTACTCTTTAATCTTTGCTATGCAGACAACTTTACTGTTGTAAGTCCTTTCTGAATGGTTAGTAAGAGCTGTTAGATGGGTTTGCAACTTTCTGAAAAGGTGAGTTTGGATATGGATGTCAGAATAATGAGACAACTATTGTCAATCTAATATTAAAAATAAATTGCTCTTCTATTTCAGGGATATAGGTCATTTAAAACAAACAAACAAACAAAACTATGGTGTTTATATTTGAAGGGATAAAATTTGTACCTACACAAAATTTAAAATATATAAAAACATAAACTGAGGGCCGGCCCGGTGGCGCACTGGATAGTGCGCCGCTTGGGGAGCACGGCGGCGCTCCCGCCTGAGGGTGCGGATCCCACATACAGACCGGTTCCCGCTCACTGGCTGAGCGAGGCGCGGGAGCAACACCGAGGGTTGCAATCCCGTTGCCGGTCCCCGGTCCGGTACGGGGGCAACACTGAGGGTTGCGATCCGTTGCTGGACACGGAAAAAAGACAAAAAGACAAAAAAACAACAACAACAACAAAAAAAACATAAACTGAAAATTAGCTCTCTCAACTTTCTTCTAAATTTTATTTTTAAAGGAAATCAGTATTCATTGTTTCTTCTACATCTTTACAAAGATATTCTGTGTGTTTGAATGAATGTGTGCATGTGATTTTTTTAAAATAATGTGAACAAACTCAATCATCATTTCTTTTTGTAAATTTTTACTTGAAGACTATTCTTAGCAGTTTATATATAGAGCTTCCTCATTCTTCAGTGGCTACATATATTCTATATATATATTTCACTGTATGTAAGCAATTTAATTTATACACCAATACTGTATTAAAAATATTTCCTTTGATTTGATAGATGTGTTTGGTTTGAAATATGTAGTAACATCATGTTATATTTTTTCTTGTTATGTTATCTTCTTTTGTTATATTGTATGTTCTTTGTTCTATTTATTTTTGTGATTATAACACAGAATATATTTTGTTTCAGTGAATATATGTATAACTTTAACCGATTACATGCTTACTGTTTTATTTTGTAAATAGTATTCATTATACTATTAGTAAAGAGAAATGAAATAAATACACTTTTACTTAATTTCTCTTCTCTACACTTAATTTTTGCTGATACGTTTATTTAATGAAATATATTTAAACTCCTATTATTTTATTATTATGTATAATGATATATTTTGATTTTTAACTATAAAATAGATTTTTCCCCAATTATTTTATATCATATGATTTTTTATAGTTGACTGTTTTTCAATGTAGTTTTTCTCAGGGTTTTAATCTTTATTTGTTTTTAAATTGACAAGTAAAGATTTATGTATTTATAGTGTGCAATGTGATGTTTTGATATATGTATACATGTGGATT
>NW_007773479.1:3758-4414 GCF_000696425.1 Galeopterus variegatus | reverse complement strand
ATATGGCTTCCGTTAGCATTCTAGTGTCTGTCTTTTGGTGAGTATCTACATACATTTCTATTGTGTAGTTTCTAGGTTATAAGGTATATGCATGTTAAGCTTCTGTAGATATGACCAAATGGATTTCCAAAGTGTGTCAATATACACTGCTAAAGGCATGCATAAGTTATCCTTTCAGAGTGTGTGTTTAGTAAGGATATCCTGGCCAATACTGATCAATTGTTATTCAACAAAGATTTGTTAAGAGCACATCATTGCAAGACACCATGCTAGGGACTGAAAATGTAGCAAAAATTGGACATGAAAGAGCCTCTGCTTTCATGGAGCTTATAGTCTAGTAGGGGAGACAGATGATATACAAACTACCTAAAAGTTAATTAATTAAAAGTACAATAAGTATGATAAAGGAGAAATATAGGCTGTGATAAAAGTATATAGTGGAAGAAAACATGCCCTAGATAAAGAAGGCAGTCAAGTTCAGGGACTTAAGTAGGAGAAGCAAGGAAAAGGAATGATCCAATCCAGTACATTGGTGCATGTGATATACAGCAGCATAGGTTGATTAAGTGTCTTTATTGTTTACAAGTTATATTATGGATTATAAAAGATCCCAAATATCTTTGGGTTTTAGTTCCCTTCCCTGCATATCCTAACTG
>NW_007773479.1:1505-2259 GCF_000696425.1 Galeopterus variegatus | reverse complement strand
ACACATGAGCAAAAAGTTAGAAAATACAATTTAATTAAAAAGGTAGAATTTAAATAGCATTTAAAACATAAAGTATCTAAAAATAAATTGAAGAAAAGAACTGGAAATCAATAAGAAAATGACATGAAACTATTAACAAAAGACTTAAAGGCACATTTCATCAAGGAAGCCTCTGTAGGAAAAGGTACTCAAACTCATTATTAAGCAGGGAAATGCATGGAGATTAACCAAAATCTATTTTCTTCCTACCATATTTGCAAAACTTAGGTGTTGTCAAGGATATGGAACAGCTAGAACATTTGCACATGTCTAGTAGTCTATAAATCACTTCAGAAAACAATTTAGCACTATTTGGTAAAGTTGATTTTGTGCTCTGAAGGCAACACAACCATTTCACTCCTGAACGTATACCCTAGAGAACACTTAGACATATACAAACATCTATCCACAGTAGAATGGGAAACAATATGAAATAATTATTTGATAGATTACTGTATATCAGAGAAAATGAAGGTATTTTACCTGCCTGTAAATAAATATCAGGAACATTATACTGAATGAAAATGCAAAGTTGAAGATAAATATATACAGAATGGGACCATTCTATAAAGTTTAAAAACAGGAACAACTAAACCCTATATTATTTAAGCATTGGTGCGTATTTAGTAAATCTATTAGAGTAAAGGAAGGAAATGGTAAACACGAAATTCAGAATAGTCATTACCAGTTGGGGAGAAAAGAATGAGATAAGATT
>NW_007773479.1:0-284 GCF_000696425.1 Galeopterus variegatus | reverse complement strand
GAGGGGGGTACTCCATATAAAGAAAGTCAATTTTATCTTTTAATTACTTAGACTGATGTCACTTTATCATACATACCTGGTAGACACAAACTGCTCCGGTCCCCTTTGCCTTTATTCTTGAATTCTTTAACTTTGAATTTATCCTCCCAGTTTACTGCTGAGTTTCAGCTAATAACTGGGTTTCAAACTAGTCTTAAGCATATTAAGATTGAATTAAAAATACGGCAAAGGCAACTTGATACCTGTGAAAGGTGTGCTCACTGGTGAAAAGTGAACAAGCGTTG
>NW_007773478.1:0-4415 GCF_000696425.1 Galeopterus variegatus | reverse complement strand
AACTGACCAACTGCAGATCAGGATGGGGCTTTGCTTTCCCACAGCATGCCTCTACAGAGCTGCCAGGTCTGGCTTCACCCTTACAGCCTTGCTCCAGGCTCAAAAGCTGATCCAGTAAACCTGATCCAACACTCCTGCCAGGCTCTCTTGCTGCAGGATAGGGCTGCTCCTTTCTGGACAGGAAACCAGGCAGTAGCCTTGCTTCTCACTTGTATAGTGAGCTGCTACAGAGCTACTGGATTTTGCTACACCCTTGAAGGAATGCTCCAGGCTTGACTACAGATCCAGCAGCCCTCCATAGAGCTGCCAGCCCCTGCTGCACCAGTGCACACCTGCTGCCTGCTTGACAGAGGATTGATTATTAGTTCCACATCCTCGGGAAAGCCTTCACAGAGAAACATGTCTCAACTGTGCCCACACACACCAGCCCCTGTCCAGGTAGTGGCATCCAATCTTTGACATGCCATTGCAGAAACAGTTGACCCACAACCCTTTACCAAGGCTTACTTGTTTCCAGCCCCAATGCTCATTAGGCTGCACATCACCCCCTGTGAAAGACAACTTCAGAGCTATGCACTCATGCCTAGCCTGATAGCTGGTCAGGCAGCAACTCTAAGCCTCAGAGAGACCACCTAAAAGCCAGTTGACTTATGGTGCTCATGCATGCCTGGCAAAGCAACCAGCTCAGAGTCTCCAACTGTATTAGTCCATTTATGTCGCTTATAACAAAGTACACTGAACTGGATGATTTATAAAGAAAATGAAATTTATTTGCTTACAGTTTCTGAGACTGGGAAATTCAAAGTCCATCTGGTGGTGGCAACAATGAACCAGAGGGTCTCACATTGCAAGATGGTGGAAGCAGAGAGAGCCAAGAGAGAGCAAGACAAACTCTCCTCCTCTTTTATAGCTCTCAGAACCATGCCCCGGATCACCATTTTTAATCCATTCACTACTGCATGATCCTACAATCTGATCACCTATTCAAGGCTCTACCTTTCAATTACCATAGTAGGATTTCCCACTTTCTTAACAGTCACAGTTGGGGCTAAGTTTGTAATACATAAAACTTGGGGGACACAATTAAGCTTCAGTGAGTTTTTGGGGGACAGAATTCAATCCACTACACCAACCCAGCAAATACTGTCTGGATTGGCACAAATTCTTGCAGACATGACTGAGAAGGATTGCAAAGAAAATGTACAGAAACTATGCTGCATAGTCCATCCAGAAGCAAAGCCAATGCAACAACTTCAGGACTCACTTATAGGAAAAAGTCATTTGTACATAATACACTCCATAAAATTGGAAAAAAACAACTCTCAATTGGATGCACAGATATCAACAAAGGGACACAAGAAACAAGAGGCAAGTAAAGATAGTGACCCCAAAGGAACACAAAAATTCTCCAGTAACAGTTGCCAAAAAAAGGATACTTATGAAATGGTTATAAAGGAATTTCAAATAATGATCTGAAGGAAACTCAATGAGATACATGAGCATACAGACAAACAATTCAATGAAACCAGGAAAACAATTCAGGATCTGAATAAGAAATTTGACACAAAGATAGATGTCATAAAAAGAACCAAACAGAAATCTTGGAGCTAAAGAATTCAATGAATGAAATAAAATATACAATTGAGAGCTTCAACAACGGATTAGATCAAGAAGGAGAGAAATTCTGAACTTGAAGAGAGATCTTTTCAAATAGCCAAGTCAGAGGGAAAAAAAGAAAAAGAATAAAAAAGAATCAGGAAAGCCTATAAGACATATGAGATACCATTAATCAAATACATTTCCAAATAATACATGATCCAGAGGGAGAAGAGATGGAAAAAGTCATAGAAACCTTATTTAATGAAATAATAGCTGAAAACTTCCCAAGTATTGCAAGAGATATGAACATTCAGATTAGGATAGCTCAAAGGTACCTGATGAGACTCAACTCAAGAAGATACTCTTCAAGGCACATCAAATCAAATTGTCAAAAGTCAAAGAGAAGGAAAATATTTTAAAAGCTGCAAGAGAAAAGCATCAAGTCACATAAAAGGGAATCCCCATTAGACTATCAGCAGATTTCTCAACAGAAACAAGGAGAGAATGGGATGATATATTCACAGTGCTGAAAGAAAAAAACTATCAGCCTAGAATACTTTATTAAGCAATTTTATCCTTCAGAAGTGAGGGAGAAACAAAGACCTTTTCAGACAAGCAGAAGCTGAGGAAATTCGTCACTACTATGCCATCTTTATGAGCAATACTTAAGGGAGTGCAACAACTGAAAATAAAAAGACAATAATTACTATCATGAAAACATTAAAAAGTACAAAACTTAACAGTTGGGATAAATTCATAATTCAGACTCAGAATATTCCCAGACATAACTATACTCTGTAAATCCTTCAATCCCCTAGTATAAAGCTTTAAAGATAAAATGGCCAAAAAAAAAAAAAAAAAAAAAAAAAAAAAAAAGAAAGAAAGAAAAGAAAACCAATAGCTACAAATAAAGGCTGAGGAATACACAATAGGTATGAATGTAAATGAAGGCAACAAAAATATTAATTGTGGGGGCAGGGGAAGTCTGGAGTATTTTTATGTGATCAAATTTATGTTGCAATCAGTTTATGATAGTTTATTATAACTACATGACTCTCTACATTAGGCCCAAGGTAACCACAAAATATAAATATATATATATATATTTTCTGTATACATATAATATATATTCTGCCATAAATATATATATTTCTGCCATATGTATACAGCAGAAATGCAAATGAAAAAGAAGAAAAACCAGCTAAGTTCCAAAGAAAACCACCAGTCCACAGAGATAAATAACAAGGGAGAAAGAAAGAAAAAAAATCTAATAATCTACAAAACAACCAAAAAACAACTAAGAAAATGATAAGTCCTCACATATCAGTAGCAACCTTGAATATAAAAGGATTAAACTCTCCAATTAAAAGATATAGAATGGCTGAATGGATAAAAAAACAAGACCCTACATATTCTGTGTACAAGAGCACCTAACTTTTAAAGATAAACATAGACTGAAAGTGAAAGGTTGGAAAAAGCTATCCAATGCAAATGGAAAACAAAAGCAAATGAGAGTAGCTATACTTCTATCAGATAAAATAGATTTTAAATCAAAAAGTGTAAAAAGAAACCCAGAATGTCATTTTATAATGATAAAGGGATCAATTGAATGAGCAACTATGCCAACTGTAAGCATATATGCACCCGACACTGGACCACCCAGTTATTTATATAAAGCAAACATAATTACGGGAGAGGTTGATTGCTATTCAGTAAGAGTAGGGTACTTCATAGCCCCACTTTCAACAATAAACAGATCATCTTGACAGAAAATAAGCAAAGAAATACCCAACAAACTACACCACAGGCCAAATGTAGCTTACAGGAATTTACAGAACATTTCACCCAACGGCATCAGAATACACATTCTTCTCAAGTGCACATGGGACATTCTCCATAATAGATAAGATATTATGCCATAAGACAAGAATTAGAACATTTAAGAATATTGAAATCATATCATGTATCTTTCTCAACCACAATGGTGTGAAACTAGAAATCAGTAACAAGAGGATTTTTGGAAAATTCACTAATACATAAAAATTAAACATGTTCTTTTTTTTCTTCCAAATTTAGTTTATTTTGTCAATATACAATGTGGTTGATTATTGTGGCCAATTACCAAAACCTCCCTCCCTCTCCCAACTCCCGCCCAACAATGTCCTTTCTGTTTGTTTGTCGTATCAACTTCAAGGAATTGTAATTGTTATGCCTTCTTCCCTCCACTCCCCACCCCGTTTTTTTGTGTTTTTATTTATTTATTTATTTTTATTTCCCACCAATAAGTGAGAACATGTTGTATTTCTCTTTCAGTGCCTGACTTGTTTCACTTAATATAATTCTCTCAAGGTCCATTCATGTTGTTGCAAATGGCAGTATGTAGGTCCGTCCATGTTGTTGCAAATGGCAGTATTTCATTCGTTTTTATAGCTGAGTAGTATTCCATTGTGTAGATATACCACATTTTCCATATCCACTCATCTGATGATGGACATTTGGGCTTGTTCCAACTCTTGGCTATTGTGAAGAGTGCTGGGATGAACATTGGGGAACAGGTATACCTTCGACTTGATGATTTCCATTCCTCTGGGTATATTCCCAGCAGTGGGATAGCTGGGTCATATGGTAGATCTATCTGCAACTGTTTGAGGAACCTCCAAACCATTTTCCATAGAGGCTGCACCATTTTGCAGTCCCAACAACAATGTATGAGTTCCTTTTTCTCTGCAACCTTGTCAGCATTTATCGTTCACATTCTTGGATATTAGCCATCCTAACTGGGGTGAGATGGTATCTCAGTGTGGTTTTGATTTGCA
>NW_007773477.1:1413-4415 GCF_000696425.1 Galeopterus variegatus | reverse complement strand
AGTGAGAGCTGAGTCAGAATAGGTTGGTGTGGGTTCTTCTTGGGAACTCGCTGCAAAGTAGGTAAGAGAAACCTGTAGGGGCAGGAAGTAAATGTGGAAATGTAGCCTGGGTTGAGTGCTGGATCTTCAGAGGGCTCAAGACCTTCCTGGGGCGCCCCCTCCTTCCTCTCTCCTCTTAGCTGCTGTGTTCCTTCTTAAGCCCAAAGCAGTTCCTGGCACTGGTGCGTGGAGAGCACACAGGGGTGAGTCTGTGTGGGGGTGTGCTTCACAATCACAGCCAAGGGAACAGACCCTCCAGTTTCTCTATTTTTCTCTTCAATATCCTCTAATGCCATTGCCTCTTGAATATCAGGAATTTGAGCGATACCTAGATAAGAAAGCTGTTAGGGTAAATGAAAAAACTGAGGTTTCTGTGGTGTGGGAGGTTGCATTTTTAAACGGTTTTTGGAATTCAGTGGAACTTTCGAATAACCATTGAAACCATTCCACATTAGGCTTACTGACCCTAACCCTTGTAACCATGAAACAAAGGTCTGATAGTCACATGGTTGGTTGTTGTTTGGGAGGATCCTAACAGCCTGAGAAGTGACCTCAACCACAGCTGGCCTTGCCTACAATGATGTGAGGAAGTAATAGGTGGGGACCAAGGAGTCAGGGGACAAAGTTCTCCCCTGCGTTGAGTAACCTGGGACAGCCGTTTAGCCACACAGGACCCCAGTGTTCTGGATGATAAAATGCCTGCCTCAAATGGAGAATCAGATACTTGCAAAAGGGATTGGAGATTAGTTAGGGGGTGGTGATGACAGTGTTGACATCATGAGTGTGTTACTACGAGGAGACATGAAGCTGGAGGTGGAGTGTGTGGAGATTGAAGCCTGGATCTGTCATCTCTTGGTATCTAGTTTTCCAGGGGCTTGTGCTCCTGAAGTTTGCACTGCCTTAGCAGAAAAATGGGAAATTGAGAGGGAAATCAGGTGACCCCATAACCCTCACACTTGGGGATAGGGGAGGCTGGTTCGGAGGACAATGAGATAAGAGGAATCTGAGTGAGGCTGGAGAGGAGCAGTGTAGACACTGGTAACAGGGAGGCCGAGGGTGCATACGGCACATTAAGCCTGGGGAGCAGCATCTCTGGAGGAAAAGGGGTGTATATGGGGGAGGGGTGGCTGGTGATAGCAGATGTGAGCTTGCTGTGTCCACCAAAAAAGTCATGGCTATTTTTAGGAAGTAGGTGACAAGGCCATGTTTCTACTGAACTCTTTATTAGTGAGTACCTACTGTTTGTCCAGTCCTGTGCTGTGTGTACAAAAGGAGAGCCCTCCCTCCCCTGCTAATCCCTCTGGATGTTCCTGAGACACGGGACATTGGATGAGAACCAGGTTTGGAGGTGGGGGACGATCATGAATTCAGTTTGGGGCATGTTACGTTTGAGGTGTCTTTGAGACACTAGGTAGGATGGTGGGTCTGGGCTAGATATTTTTGTCTAGGTTGTGTTTGTATTTGAAATCTGAGCCTAAAAAAGGAGCCAGAAAAAGAGTGGCCTGAGAGGGGGATGGAAAGCCGGGACAGAGTTGTGTCACAGAATCCAGGGTGAGTCTGCTTCAGTAGGATGGAGTGGTCAGCAGTGACATTGCTGCTGTGGTAAATGACATGGAGGAGATGTGGCTGCCTTAGTTTTTGGTGGGACGATGGGAGCAGAAGCCCGATTGGAATAAGTGGAAGAGGTGAGGATCTGGGAATACCAAAAGGCTTTGAAATGTTGGCTTTGAAGGGGAGGAGGACGTTGTGGAAGGAGCGTTTGGTTCTGTTTCTTCAACTCATCCTCCTACTCCTTTTCCACCCTGAGAAGTTGGCATGTGGATGGCCTGCGGCTGGCCTCCCTCCCCACCTCTCTCCTTGCTCATACAGACACAGGCACCAGAGAAGTTTTGCTCCTTTCACAAAATGAGATCATGCTGGACACCTTATTCTGCAGCTTGTGTTTTTGACTTACTTATATGGACAGTAACTCTGGGTTACTGTTACTCTGGGTCAGTAGCAGCTATGGAATGTTCTTTAGTATGGAATTACCTTAATTTATTCAACTTTTCTCTTTCTGATGTGTATTGAGATAGTTTACCTTTTTATTGACAAGACAGGGTTGGAGTAAACAACTTATAAGGACCCTGATTGGAATGTCATTAAATGTATTTATTTAGGAAGAGTTGACATTTTTATGATGTTAAGTTTTCCAAATCAAGGACAGATTACAAGCCTTGTAATATGTCTTTATTAGATATTATGAATGGGATTCTAACTGGATATTCTAGAATTTTAAATGTGTATATGTATATTTTTTTTGTATTCTACTTTTTTCTGTTTGGTCATTAATTTCAGCCTTTATCTTTATTCATTCCTTCTTACTTTTGGTTTATTTTGTTACTCTACTTTTAATACCAAAATTGGTTCATTTATTTTTAGTCTTTTAATTAAAAAAGCATATAATGCTCACCATTTTCCTTTGAGTACAGTTCTAGCCGATGGGCTGCTTTCTAGTCACCGTGTAAATCAGTTCTGATCCATGGGTTATTTAGAAGATGGAGTCCTGAATTTCCAAGTAGATAGTTTTGTGGAGGGTGTGGTCATATTTCATTGTTGATTGCTAGTTTTATTGAGTTATGATTAGTGAATGTGATGGGCAAAAATATCTTATTGGACTATTTAATTTTTTTTGTGGTCAACTACATGATCAATATTAAAATGTTTCATGGACTTGAATGAAGAAAATATGTATTCTCTGTGGACACAGACTTTAGATATATTTCTTAACTTGAGCTTGCCCTGTATATCCGTGCTTATCCCTCTGTCAAATTCTGAGAGGTGGGGCTGTCTGGGTTGCTCAGTTGGTTAGAACGCAGCCTTGTGACACCAAGGTCAAGGGTTCCGATCCTCTTACTAGCCAGCTGCCAAAACTAAACAAAAAAAACCCCCAACATATTCTGAGAGGTGTATCAAAAACTCTA
>NW_007773477.1:0-264 GCF_000696425.1 Galeopterus variegatus | reverse complement strand
AGCCATTCTCCTTTTAGTCTCTGGTCAGGCTCACGCAGAGCAGTTAGTAATCAGGCCTCGCTTGTCAGCTCACTGATAATCGTGAGCTATCCCTCCTTGACTGTCCTAGCATTCTCCGTGATATCCAGGTTTTTAAGAGGGATGGATAAAATGAGATTTGCCTGCAAACTCCAGGGACGTGGCCTGGGAACCTCTTCCCTGTCTTTGCCATTCTGCCCCCTTCCTTTAAGTCCAGGGAGATGGATAGCTCTGACTTGCCTTTAC
>NW_007773476.1:0-4416 GCF_000696425.1 Galeopterus variegatus | reverse complement strand
CTTCCTTTCTTCCACTATAAAGCTTCTGTGCTCACCTGTTTGCCTTTGAGTCTCAGCTAAATACAAGTGAGGGGGCGCTGAACCTTTAGTTTTAGCAAGCCCTGAATATATAGCCTTTGCTTGTTCTCATGTGAATGGTCTTCTTTTATTTCCAGTATAAGAAAGGGAAAAACAAAACTTTTCCCCTACTCGTCTTAGATTCTTCAGCTGGGGCATTATAAATTAGACTGGCAAAAGACAAATTAACAAGAGAAAAACACATAGAAGTTTATTAAAATATGCATTGTGCATACACACAGCAGCATTTAGAGAAGAGTAACTAGAAAGGTGGTTAGAACTTGGGCTTATATATAATTTTAGGCTAAACAAAGAGAAAGTGGTTTGGGGTGGGAAGGGAAAGGTGGCCAGGAAAAATATGGTAAACAAAGGTTGTTTAGTGGGGTTTGTTATGAAGATTTTTTAATACCTTCTCCATTGATAAGAGTTTTTAAGAATTCTCCCCTTCCTTTCTTCCACTATAAAGCTTCTGTGCTCACCTGTTTGCCTTTGAGTCTCAGCTAAACACGAGTGAGGGGGGGCTGAACCTTTAGCTTTAGCAAGCCCTGAATATATAGCCTTTGCTTGTTCTCATGTGAATGGTCTTCTTTTATTTCCAGTATAAGGAAGGGAAAAACAAAACATTTTCCCCTACTCGTCTTAGATTCTTCAGCTGGGGCATTATAAATTAGACTGGCAAAAGACAAATTAACAAGAGAAAAACACATAGAAGTTTATTAAAATATGCATTGTGCATACGCACAGCAGCATTTAGAGAAGAGTAACTAGAAAGGTGGTTAGAACTTGGGCTTATATATAATTTTAGGCTACACAAAGAGAAAGTGGTTTGGGGTGGGAAGGGAAAGGTGGCCAGGAAAAATATGGTAAACAAAGGTTGTTTAGTGGGGTTTGTTATGAAGATTTGTTAATACCTTCTCCATTGATAAGAGTTTTTAAGAATTCTCTTCTTCCTGGTATGGGAGAGGGAGGCACCTTTTACAAGTGGAGATTTATTTTATAAATACAAATTCCTTTACAATGCCCTGGTGTTTTGGGTTTTTTTTAGCTTTTCCTGAATCTGCTGTTTCTCCATGTCCTTTAGCTTGAAATAATCCATATGACAAACAAGCATATTTTGGGGTGACATTTTCCGGTACCCTTCACTACATTTGTCATGGCAGCAATAGAAGACTTTAGTGTGGGGGGCAACTTGGGCAAGCTCAGTGGTGGGGTGCTAGGGGACAGGGGTAGGGTCTGTTAACAAAGGCTACAGCAGACCACTCAGAAACACACTACTGAGCATCTTAACAATACGCAACTTGGGCAAGCTCAGTGGTGGGGTGCTAGGGGACAGGGGTAGGGTCTGTTAACAAAGGTTACAGCAGACCACTCAGAAACACACTACTGAGCATCTTAACAATATAGACCAGCCCCTTGATCATGTAATGGAGGGCCAGGTTTCAACCATGGCACTGTGGGGGCAAAAGGAACCATAGCACCAAGCTGGGTTCAGACTGGGGCATTTTCTTCACAGAACTGGAGCTAATTGGTCTCTATAAATTGTGGGCTGCTTGGAGCCAGTTCCATGAGGCTGACATTGGACTTCTTACAAAACTGGCATGTGGGTTCTCGAATCATTAATTGAAAAAATAAAAAAGATTTATTGATGTTTGTTCCTCAGGTTTGTGGAGCATGAAATCATGGTTACCTTCCACTTTCCACTTCAAGCACTCTGTATGGTTTGAATTATTTATATTGAGCAGGCATTACTTTTATGATCAGAAAAAGAAAACAACACAGAGATATGCTAGTTTTGCAAGACAAAACAAAACAAAACCCTGAGGTCTATAAATGGTTTTATTGTTTTTCCTGCACTAGCCTTCCTTCAACAAGAGTCTTCATTATTTGTGAATATTAACAGGAATCGTTTCTGAAAATCCATACAGTCTGTTATGAATTTTCTCTCGACATCTAATTTTTGTACTTCATTTTATGTAAGTGGATTATATCCAGCTTTAATCTCTTATTTAAAACATTGTCATTTCCAGTCTCAAAGGCATCTTGTCGTTGCCCTCAGGACTGTCTTATGTTGAACCACATTTCATTATATCTTAATTATTTTGCTCCTTGATTGAGAGGAGGAAGATTCACCTTAAGGTGGAGTTTTAGAAATCATCAAGAGATTCTCTTTATCCAAACTACCCCTGAACAAAAACAAAGTTTGTCACTAATGGGCTATCATCGTTGAACTATGTCCCTGTGGCCATTGTAAACAATTACCAGCAAAATGGCATTATGTTAATTCAGGGTTGCAGTTACCCTCTTCAGAGCTGAGGTTATAGCTCTTTCCCATCTGTTAATTTCATATTATTAGAATTTAGATTTCTTGAGGAAGCAGATGGCTATAAACTTTAACAGGTGTTTATGGTGCACTGCCTTAACTTTAAATGCTGAACAGGTACAGCTTGAAGTTTGCTGGGCTGTGCAGGGAATTAGTACTTTAAATGATGTGTGGGTAGAGAATTAATTTGTTTTGAACTACCTGAAGAAAATTCAATATACTGTGCACAGTGGTTCATGCTTTTGACATGGTGCAATACAATGAGAAACATCAAAAAAAAAAAAAAAAGAGAGAAAGATTTAAAGAAACCCAGAACTGTATTCTTCAAACCAGCCTACCACTTGTCGTACTAATATGATCTGAGGGTACTGCAGTGGATGGAAGTGGAACAAATAGGGAAGCATTCATGCATCAGGGAATGCTTCAGTAGTTATGTGCATAGCACGGCTCATCTCTGCTCCCCTGCAATAACAATACGATGCAAATCACCATTCCTATTTTGTACATCTTCACGATATTCTCTACATATATCATGTTGTGCTCCACTTGGCAATGTTCTGTCTCACTGGAATGAAGCACTGCCTACTGTTTTATAATTCATACAATGGAAAGAAAAAAAAAGAGTAGAGAGCAAGATGATGCCTAGACTTGCAGCATTTTCTGCAAAAACATAAATTCTTTAAAAGCAAGGACCGTATCTTTCCACATATGACAAAAGAGTAAAAGACTGTAAAATCCCTAATTAATGATCATAATATCAACTTACTGAATCACCTATTTAATAATACTTTTTACATAAACCACACATTTTCCTTGACTTGATTTCTGTTGTAGTGACTGCAAAAGTGATTCACACTTGGACTTATAAGCCCTGTGTAGGTAGGACTTTGCTTCAGTGCTTTATCTCCACACACAGAACCTTGCTTGGCACAAGGTAATCACTCGATAAATATTTGTTGAATTTATTAATGGGCCATAGTTGCAAAGAGACTAGAGAGGACCAAATGCTTATACTTTATAACTAGTTGTGAAACTGCAGAATAATTATTGAGACAGCCGTACAACCAAAAGTTTTTCCATGCTGCAGGCATCTGAAGGGTGCTGCTCATTCCTGCATAATTACTGCTATGTATGTTTGCTCAAGAAAAGAAATAATGTGTAAATAATTATGATGGAATTAGCCAGTGGTAAGGCTTATGGAAAAGACAGTAAATTTTCATTGTTTTTATTTGTTCTAGGGTTGGTTGATGTCATGGTTCGTGTGTTCTGACTAAAAGTCTGATGACTTGTTGATATACATTCTCTGATCTACCTTGGGTTTGTTAGACAGTCAAATTGACACTTTTTTCAGCTGGCTGTTGAAAAACATCAGGAGCTGTGCATGGTTCATGAATGCAAACTCCATCATGCCATTCTCTCCTGAAATATAACTTATAGAATGGCCCTTAGAAATTGCAATTCCTGATTTATATATGTGTCACTTAGCAAAAATCAGCAAGTAGAAAGCATATCAATGATTGCTTAAAAGAATATTTCACTTGATATCTTCAGTTTTCCACTCCAGATCCATTCTACTAGCCTTTTCAACCTATGTTGTACTCAGTGAGGTTGACCGATATGGACTCCAGCAATGGGCTTCATGTTGGTTTGGCAAATTGGAAAAAATTCTTAAAGAGAAATTAAAGAGAAGCTAGGATATTAATTTCCCTTCCTCCCTCACTGTGAGGTTGTCTCTGGTTAATTGCTTTCCTCAACTGAAGACCACAGGTCCTGGTTCCAGTAGCGTGATCCCTTTCTTTGCCCTTTAGACCTACATGTAGTCAGGTGCTTTGCTGTTACTGTCCCCTAGTCCTACCCTATCCTTTCCTCAACTGAAGACCACAGGTCCTGGTTCCAGTAGCGTGATCCCTTTCTTTGCCCTTTGGACCTACATGTAGTCAGGTGCTTTGCTGTTACTATCCCCTAGTCCTACCCTATTCATTAGTTTTCCTACACGGCAGCCTGAACTTTTGTAAATAATGCTTTTATTAAATTCTCTT
>NW_007773475.1:2288-4416 GCF_000696425.1 Galeopterus variegatus | reverse complement strand
AAAATGTGCAGCACATGCCAGGAAGGCGTAGCTGTCCTTGTTTTCTTCTTTTTGTCCTTGTTACTTTCTGCACCAGCAGCTTTTTAATAACATCAAAAGACTGTGGGAGAAAAGGAAAAAATCTCTCATTTGAACATGCTGAGGGTTTTCCTGCATCCTTGCTGCTATGGTGCATCTGAAGCTGTGGCATTTGTGTTTTGCAGTGGTAGCTGGCTTCATGGTCCAGCACTAGACTGCCTGCACCCAGGTCAGGGGGATGCCCTTATTCCCTGCTCTTGTCCTGTTACCTGACCCAGTGCCTGCAGCAGAAGATGCTCACCAAGCAGGTGTCGAGGGGTGAACAACTGTGTGATTGCACACGATCGATCTGGGCGAATGTCGAGAACAGAAGAACCTGAGCCAGTTGCTTTTACAGGAACAGGCTGTGTGACAGGAGCCTTCCGTCATCCCGCACGCCCCGGGGAGGGGGCTGCTCTGTGGGCTATTTTAGGACTGAGCTCAAGAAATCATTTCAAAGTCAGTCTCATGATAACCACTCTTGATTGAGGGTGATTGGTTGGCTTGGGGTTTGTAGAGGGAACCTTTGAAGTCTCAGCAGCAGCTTCTGTAGCTGCCATTGTCAGACCCCAGAGCCTCCCCAGAGCCTCCAAATGGTGGACACGGGTTAGTGAGCATGTGAGGCGCGAGGCCCCCTCGATGGGAGCTGAGCTCTCTGCTACTTTATTCTTTATGCTTAAAAGCCACGGAGCAGTTGGCCTGCAGGGCCAGGTCAGCCATGGCCTGGCGTGCGTTCTGTTTCTGCACCTCTGCTCACCTTCAGCAGACCTAGAGAAGCACTTGTCCCCACCCTGGTGTGGCCTCCTATGGGTGCAGTTACTGCTGCTGTGTGAGCGGGCACCCCTGAACGTCCCAGGCCTTCCTCTTTGATGAGTAACTAAATGAAGTCCTGCTATAAGCCGATCATCAGCATCATGGAAGTGATGCCTTGAACTTATCAAAATCGTAGACCGCCTCCTTTCCTTAAGTCCTGCTATAAGCCGATCATCAGCATCATGGAAGTGATGCCTTGAACTTATCAAAATCGCAGACCGCCTCCTTTCCTTCCTTCTCTCTTTCACTTCCCTTTCTCTCTGAGGACTCAAGACAGCAGCACGCTGCTCTCGGCCCCGTGACTGGGTTCATGGGGAGAGGGGTGGGAAAGTCGTTCTTCCTTCCATGTGGCTTGCATGTCCTGAGTGTCAGCTGCAAAAGGGACCCCTGGGAGGTCCAGGTGGGGTCGCCTAAGACCACTGTTCTCATGTCCTCAAACAATCATCTTGGCATACAGAAATTAGCATGTCTAAGAAATTATCCTAACATTGGAGCATTATTTGGCTTTTGATATTTCTGTCATTTTTGACATGATGCCTTGGGTGTCTGAAATAATGCTTGAAAGTTGCAAGGGGGAGAGGTGTCCAGTCCCCTCTCTAAAGAGGACTCTAATGTGCCCCTCAGGGATGCAGCCTCTGCAGTGCTTTGGGCCACAGCGTCCCCTCCCCGTACCTGCCCCTGATCCTTGGCCTCAGAAGTGCAAACGGAGGAAGGTGACCATTCCTCAGGGAACCACGCATTTCCACTCAGCCTGGCCATTTCCCCTGGGTGATGTTGCTGTGTGGGTGTGGCCACCTATGGCCTGGTAGTTTGCCCAGGGAGAAAGGGGGCTGTTGTCTCCATGTCTTTGTTCTTCTCATGCTTGCGTCCATGCAACCACCTCCTCTTTGTGGCTGTCCTGAGCTCTGCTCATCTTCCAGCAACAGGGGCAGGAGCCAGCACTCAGGAGCGTTAACTAAGCACCCATGCGTGGCACTCACGAGCAGGGTGAAGCCACTGTGGCCAGCTCATGTCTCCCTTCCAGTTGTGCTGCACCTGCAGCCGTGGCCACTGATGTATGGAACGTGGAATTCATAAGCCGTTAAGAAAGATGTCACATTACAATGGCTCCTTTTGCTTAGAAAAGTAACGTTTAAATGCTGGTTTTCATACTCCCACATGGTCAGAGTGATTTAAGCTTATGTCAAGTGTAATTCATATGTTTTGGGAGATTTAAGGAACTTTCTTTTTTTTTTTTTTTTTTCCTTTCTGTCTTTTT
>NW_007773475.1:0-288 GCF_000696425.1 Galeopterus variegatus | reverse complement strand
ACATTTTTTTGCTTTCATTCACCTGAAAATATGAATTTATAAAAACTAATTTTCAAGAAAGCACAGTTAAGAATTGTACGCCAAGAGCTTATTTGAATGTATTACTTTTTGATAGGTTAAGTTATGCAAGCAGTGCTATGTAGACCAATCTGGGAAGTTGGGACTGTAGAGAGCCAGACCTGGGAAGTCCCTGGTCCCAGGTGGCGAGTGGCCTCCTTCCCTTCCCGTCTAACCATGAGTGAGCCTCTGGCCCTGGTCTTTGGCCTCTTTCTCTGAGAGCTTGCTATG
>NW_007773474.1:4126-4417 GCF_000696425.1 Galeopterus variegatus | reverse complement strand
CACACTACTGGCATTCTGCTCATCATGGAACAATAATCGAAAAAAGATATGGACCTCATGCCAGACTCTTCATTGCAATCTTCCTAGGCACTCTGTATTCCCCAAGCCATTGCAGTAAAAGCAATTTTTTTACTACATATGAAATAAATGACTATTCACATTCAAGTTGTACATTGTCACCTAAGAAAATACCCAAAATTTAATATTTGGCAACAGTAAAAATATTATTTTATTTTATTATATTGTAGGTTAGAAATTCAGGCTTGTATGAGAAGTATCAGGGTTTGGTTC
>NW_007773474.1:0-2115 GCF_000696425.1 Galeopterus variegatus | reverse complement strand
GTCCAACAATCTAATCACCTCTTCAAATCTCCACCTTTCAATCACCATAATAGGATTTCCCACCCTCTTAACAGTCACAGTGGGGGCCAATTTTTTAATACATAAAGGTTGGGGACACAATTCAAGCTTCAGTGAGTTTTGCGGGGACATATTTCAATCCACTACAAGGGCTATGGATGTCCTATGGATGTCTTATCCAATATTTGCATCCAGTATCTCTCTATCTAGAATCTACATTTATCTCTCACATGCATATTGGTGATGGGTTCACCGAAAGGGAGTAGAATGATATCCCAAGAGATTCAGATTTAAAGTGAGAAGAACAACAGGCTGTGAGAAGGGAGCACAAGCAATCACCACTGACAGTTTAGAACACAACTCTCGTTTAAGGCCTGAGATATTTGGAGCTTTTGAAATGTCATTTGCTGTGTAGATACACCTGACATACATTAAGGAAGAAATAACCTAAGGGGTTTGTCAGTCCAGAGGAAGTGCGACATTCCAGCCAGAGAGGGGGTGACTGAAGACATTGGAATGATTTATTGATAAGTAATGATGTGCAGTTGTAGTTCGAAGAAGGGCAGAGTTAGCTCTTAATAATGAAAATCCCATTCCAAGGGTATCTTGCGTTTTGTTATTTATTTCAAAGATAAAAATAGGGTGTAGGATGAGAATTGCTTTCCTTGAAACAAGTACTTTTACAAAGTGAAAAACTTGAAATTACATCATACGTCAGCATGCATAAGATAGCCAAGCATGTTCTCCACTTGCCACTTTGTTGTCTTGGGAATATGCCTGGGCTTGTCAGAGCTGTTTGTGCAAAAATAAAGACTGTCTTCCTCACATGGTATATATACACTTTTGCTTTGATCTACGGAAAAAGCAAGTTCTTCATTTGCGACTCTAAGATTTTCAGATGAGTAGATAGAGGGACTATGCACTAACTTCTGCAGCTCAGTTATGAAGTACGTAGGAAAAGTATTTATAAGAGGAATCTCTCATTCAATTTCTCCTCAGAGGTGATACAATTTATTTCCAAAGAAAATTATTTCTAAATGTATAACATTTAATTTAAATGTTTACTTTTACAAAACTTATGCACGTAAAATGCCCAAGTGCACCTACCAAAAGATTTGTCTCAAAATTCTCTGTGAAAAATACTGTTATTCACAACAGAACCTATGATTTCAGTGGATCATGCAATAAAATACTCAAAACAATAGAAGGCAGAAAGTACCAAAATCAAAAGACTAAAAAGTATAATAGAAAAAAAGTACAGATATTTAAAATATTTATGTAAACTTATCTATATACATCTAAGTTATAATTTGTGGTTAAAGGTTTTGAAGTCAGCATTTGTTTTAATCCATGAGAGTCATATTTTTTTGGATAGGGTGTTCATTGGGAAGCATCCTCACTTCCAAACAGAGCTCTCTGGTGTTTACTGAATGTCGTTCAACTACAAATCAAACAAAGTTTGACAGTTACGGCAACTGCTCTGTTCTCTACAGTACAAGCAGGTTGAAATGGACTTATGGGAGAAATACCTCACCTGCTTGATATTCAAAGTACCAAGCTTGATGGCTTATCACAGGTAGAAGAGGTTTCAACATGGCCAAATAGCTAAGAAAAGGAAGATTAGCAACCCAGGCCTTGTAGAATATTGGATCAGATACTGGAACTATTTGGAGACCCAGGGAAAATTTATTTCAACTTTATAATCTTTTTCACAGTTTCTTTATCGTACTTTTGTTTCTTTGCAATTCTTCATGCATTTTCCAGACTTTTTTGGCTGAATTTATCATTTATATTTGTATTTTATGTACTTGTTGTACTCCAGAACCTCCTGAAACAAGATCATTGTTTGCATTTCTTTTTAGAGCTATTTGAAATTAATTAAATTGACCTAAATCAATTTAGATCATACTTAAACCTGTGGAGTAAGTGCATCTTTCTCTGAAATTATTCCAGGTATATGTATTGAACAACAAAAAAATCATTCTATGTCTTATGCCTGTTATGCTTTATCTCAATACGTTCAAATTGAGGTAGGCTTTATGTTTAAATATCACAGATAAATATTTACGGGGAGACTGGTTGGTGTGTTAAGCAAAG
>NW_007773473.1:3203-4417 GCF_000696425.1 Galeopterus variegatus | reverse complement strand
AGAAGAGGATATCTTTTTCCACAAAGTCTATTCCAGAGTGACAGAAGAAGCATCTGCTCTATGATAATATTAGGGGACCTGAAAAGAAGAGGATATCTTTTTCCACAAAGTCTATTCCAGAGTGACAGAAGAAGCATCTGCTCTACGATAATATTAGGGGACCTGAACACATCTCTCAGCATTGGACAGATCATCTAGGCAACAAATTAACAGAATAACCATTATTCTTTCAGAGGGAGAGAAGAAATCTAGGGTTACCAGTGGTGGGAGTGGGGAGGGAGAGGGGGATAGGGAGAGACTGCACAGGGGGCATAAAGAATAAGTACAATTTGTAACAATATCCATACTAGTAATATTGATTTGATCAACACATGTCAACATTGAATCCCCAAAATATGTATAATCAATTATGACTAAAAAAAAAAGAAAATTGCGTGGGGAGGAGTGGCAGGGGCAAGGCAGCCACTCAGTTGCAATGTGGAACGTGGCTTTCCACCCACCTGGCACAGTGGCAGGGCCTGAGCTCAAGGAAAGGTGCCTGCACTGTAGTCTGCCCTCCCATGGAGTTAGGGAGGAGGGGAGGTGCTGAATCTCTGTAACACACTTGAGTGGAGAGCTGTAGACATGACTTTTTATCTTGCAGAGTTCGCTTATTTCTAATAATGCATATTTGTTTCTGATTATAAAGATAAAACATGCGTATTGTAAACATTAAAAAAAATTTTTAAAGTCATCTATAATTCCACAATCCAGGAAAAAAAATTAGAACTAATAAACAAATTCAGCAAAGTAGCATATGTCAATATGTAAAAATCAGTTGTATTTCTATACACAATATTGAAAAAATCTAAAAAGGAAATTAAGAAAATAATTTTTTTACAGTAGCATAGAAAGAATGCAATACTTAAGAATTAACAAAAGAGGTGAAAGACTTGTACAATTAAAACTACAAAATATTGCTGAAGGAAATTGAAGAAGACATAAATAAATGGAAACACATCCCATGTTCATAGACTGAAATTAATATTGTTATGATATCAACAGTCCTCAAAATGATCTATAGATGCAATGTAATCTTTATCAAAATCCCAATGATGTTTTTGCAGAAGTAGAAAACACAGTCTAAAATTCATATGGAATCTCAAGGGAGTTCTAATAGCCAAAACAACACTGGGAGAAAAGAAAAAGAAAAAAAAAAAAAAAAAAGGTGGAGG
>NW_007773473.1:0-2203 GCF_000696425.1 Galeopterus variegatus | reverse complement strand
GATGTTTTTGCAGAAGTAGAAAACACAGTCTAAAATTCATATGGAATCTCAAGGGAGTTCTAATAGCCAAAACAACACTGGGAGAAAAGAAAAAGAAAAAAAAAAAAAAAAAAGGTGGAGGACTCCTGATTTCACTTCCTGATTTCAAACTTACTATGAAGCTATAGTAATCAAAACAGTTTAGTCTGGCATAAAGACAGATATATAGACCAATAGAATAGAATAGGGAGTGTAGAAATAAACCCTTGAATATATGGCCAAATTATTTTCGACAAGTGTGCCAAGACCATTCAATGGAGAAAAGACTGTCTTTTCAACAGATGGTGCTGGGAAACCTGGATATCTACATACAAAAGAATGAAGTTGGACCCTTATCTAAAACCTTAAACAAAACTTGATTCAAAATGGAAGAAAGACAAATATAAGATGTAAGATATAACATTCTTAGAGAAAAACATAGGGAAAAATCATCACAAGGTTGGATCTGGCAACGATTTCTTAGATATAACTCCAAAAGCACAGATAACAAAAGAAAAAGTAGACAAATTGGGCTTCACGAAAATTGAAAAATTTTGTGCATGAAGAGACATGATAAATAGAATAAATTGCAAATCATATATTAGATAAGAGTTTAACATTCAGAACATATGAAGAACTCTTAAAACTCAACACCAAAAAACCAAACAACCTTATTCAAAATTTGGCTCAACATTACTAATTGTTAGAGAAATGAAAATCAAAACTACAATGAGATGCTACCACACACCAATTAGGATAGCTATTATATATACATAATAGAAAATAACAAGAGTTGATGAGGATGTGGAGAAATTGGAACCCTGTGCACTGCTGGTGAGAGTGTAAAATGGTACATTATGGAGGAAAACAGTATGGAGGTTCCTCAAAACATTAAATATAGAATTACCATATGATCCAGCAATTACACTTCTGGGTAAACACCTCCCAAAATTGGAAGTAGGGTCTTGAAGAGATATTTGTAGAGCCATGTTAATAGCAGCATTACTCACAATAGCTAAAATATGAAAGCAACACATATATTCATTGATAGATAAATGGAGAAGTAAAATGTATATGCACACCATGGAATGTTATTTGGTCTTGAAAAGGAAGGACATTCTGACGTATGTTATGATGGGATGAAATTTGAGGACATTATGCTAAGTGAAATAAGCCAGTCACACAAAGACAAGTACAGTGTATGATTCCATGTATATGAAGTACTTAGAGTGGTCAAATCGTAGAGACAGAAAGTAGAATGTGGTTTCCAGAAGCTGGGGCAGGGGACAGTGGGGATTTATTGTTTATTGGGTATTTAGTTTCAGTTTTGCAAGATGAAGAGTTCCGGAGATGTATGGTTGCACAACATTATATGTACTTGACACCACTCAACTGTACACTTAAAAATGGTTGAGATGGTAAATTTTGTGTTATGTGTTTTACCACAATGAAAATATTGAAAAAAAAAAAAAAAGAAACAATACTAGAGAAATACTTTCAGCAGAGGCTGGAGTCAATTCTGATAGAGGATCTGGTATTTCTTCTAGAAGATCTTCTTGTTTTATCAGGAAAAAAGTCAGCAATCTTTTATTTTATAAAACATGGTGCTCCAATAAAAATTTGCACTTACAAAAAATTCCCCCAAATAAAAAAGAAGAGAAGAGCATTACTGAGCTGTAGGATAATTTCAAGTGGCCTAACATATAGATAATTGGAGTGTTCAAAGGAGCGAAGAGAGAGGGAGACAGAAAAATATTTGCAAAAATAAGAATTAAAATATTCTTCCAAATTTGATGAAAACTATAGACTCAACACCTAAGAAACTCAACAAACCCTAAGCACAAGAAAGTTGAGGAAAACTGTACCGAAACATATCATAATCAAATTGCTCAAAACCAGTGATAAAGAGAAAAATCTTAAAAGCAGCCAGAGGGGGGAAAAAGACATATTATGTACAGAGGAACAGTAAGGGTAAAAATATTAATTTTTTTGTTGGAAACAATCAAAGCAAGGAGACAGTGGAGCAACATCTTTAAAATACTAAAAGAAAAAAACTTGTCATCCCAGAATTCTATATTTGGTGAAAATATCTTTAAAACTGAGGATGCGGGCTGGCCCGGTGGCGCACTCGGTAGAGTGCGGCGCTTGAGAGTGCGGTGGCGCTCCCGCCGAGAGTTCAGATCCC
>NW_007773472.1:0-4417 GCF_000696425.1 Galeopterus variegatus | reverse complement strand
CAAGAGAAGTTCAGTTAATACCCCCTTTCAATTTTGTAATTTTACACTTTATAGTCCTTTTTGGTTTCTGCAACCAGGAAGATAGAACTGAGATGATTACATAATAATGCATTAATAACAAATTCTAAGAATAGGAGGTCTTAATAGCCTATGTCTCATAAGGAAGTATTTTTATTTAAAATTTTATTATTCATAATACATATCATTAATAATTAACGCAGAAGTGTATACATAATAACAATAGGCCAAACTTTGAAATCACTTTGTAATACTTATATTATTTGTCTTTCTACTTTCATAGACATTCCTGTGATAAAGATAAAATATATAATCTGGGTAGTTCAATTTATACATACTTACAACATCATCATATTTGACTTACATACTGTGGTATTCAAGGTTTTCCATTTTTTATAGGCTTTTCTTCTTTTCTGTTTCATTCTGGGGAGCTGTGGGTCTTCAGACTTCACTGACCTTTGAAAGCATCAAATTTGAAATTATTTTCCACTCAGAAATTAGTTTTAATCAAATTACTGACTAAATGAACTCATTTGCCAACATGACAGCATAGTAATTTTCTTGGGCATCCCCTTAGTATTCTCCTTTGAAAACACTTTATTGTTATAATTATATTTTCTTTTTCTGTTTAGTTCCATCTCAACTATTTAGTGCCTTGTTATATACCATGTGAACATTCAAACATATACACACATACAGTATATACATACTCATACATTCGTATTTGTAGACATTTAGGATGCAAGTTGTAAAATCACATAGTTTAACTGATTATTTTTATGTTCCATTTTTCTTATCCTCTTAGAACCATCTAATTTTTTTGTAAAGTGGAATCTAAATTCATATCATCATCTTGTCGATGATGTCCTAAATAATAGAAAGTGTTGGAGGAGGTACTGGGGAAGGCAGCTTTCTAACTCCCCAGGAAGGCACCTGCCTGTGTTTAGAACTAAGCCTGATTCTAATTGCTTTAGTTCAAAAGGATTAAGCTGTCTGCAAAGATGGAAGGGAAACACCTTCCCACAGACACAGTTTGTTTTGAGTGTATTTGGGCAGGCTGTGCTTTTGGACACCTCAGCAGAGAAGCTTGAGTTTTATTTGTTTTATATTTAACTGAAGTAAAATGGGGCTTATTAGTTACCAGTTTTGGCAAAAATTTACTTAAGGTATTTTTTAACTCATCTCTCACTTAACCCCCCCCCCCCACACACATCATAGTGTCCATTAATTTCAAATCCTTTTTATTCCAGAGAATCTTGAAGTCTCATAACTTAACTTTTTTTTGCCCCCATAGGCCACCTTTCTTATATTGAGCAACTGACACTTGTTTGGCACACCCAATTATCCTTTCTACTCTCTCCCTCAATAAGCACAGCTAAGTCCCTATGGCTGTCTAGAAGGGCAATAATCCTTTCTTCTTAGAAGGCCCATTGGGTTGGGCAGAGGATTACAAACCCATAATTTAATATCTCTCTCTCTCTCTCTCTCTCTTTTAATCCCTGTCTTACACATATTGGGTTTTCTAATTTAAAAAATGTTTCAAAAGCACTTGACTATGTTATTGATTATTTCTCTATGGTTCCATATAGTTTGAACAGCAAAATGTAGCCTGGTGCACTGTGTTTAGTGGAGAGCATGCTGGATTTGACTCAGAAGATCTGGGTTTGTCGTCTGGCTCTGGGGTTGCCTCAGCAGGCTGAGAAATCTCTGTGAGGCTGTTTCCTTCACCTCTAAGGTAGAAATGATAACAAAGTTTACCTTACAGAGTTGTCTTGAAGAAATACAACTAAAAATATGTTGTAAGTTGTTCCACTCAAATGGTACCTGTTCTTAAAATTCTATTAGAGTGTGTGTGTGTGTGTGTGTGTGTGTGTGTGTGTGTGTGAGATAGATATATGTATGTATACACACACACACATCTATTGGAATACGTTCATAGTTAGAGCTGAGCAGTGGCTGGCTTTGGGAGACTGGACAACATATCAGAGCTGGGGGTGAGTGCTTAGATAAGGCTGACTGAATCAGAAATTCTTTTTGAGCTAGAATGTCTAGAAGAAATTTTCAAGATATCTTATCCAGAGCTCACATTTTATAGGCAAAAATGTGAGACCCAGACCGTCCTTGCTTCCTGTATCTCACCAATAGTGGCAAACCAAATCTAGAACCCAGGCCATTGGAAATTGGGTAAGATCTCTCTTTGAACAGACACAGATAGTATAGATGTCCTGTGATTGTTTCTGATCCTACAGAACCAATTTTACAGTCAGTTACACTTTAGTTCTGAGAGAACACAACTTTGTTCCAGAAAATTGAATGTACTGTGGAATATGTACCTAGTATCTAGCATGGCGCCTGATACATAATAGGCACCTAATAAATATGCATGAATAAATGAATTAGATGGGCAGCACCAATCTGCACCTAATTATATTTTTAATAAAGTGTCCTCTTGTTGTTTCTAAATGAATTCTTTCCATTACTGTGTATTTGATTTGTTGATAGTTAATAAATTTTCTGTTTCTCTGTAGACAAATTGCTCATATTTTTCCCTACTAGTTATCTCTCTTCTCTATACTTTCTTAAGAGGCACCAAAATAAGATGATGGCCTTGCCTGGAATCACTGTCATAAATGCTGTAAGCAGTCTCTAGGGGCACTTCCACTTTAATGATAGATATATGTATGTATACACACACACACATCTATTGGAATACATTCATAGTTAGAGCTGAGCAGTGGCTGGCTTTGGGAGACTGGACAACATATCAGAGCTGGGGGTGAGTGCTTAGATAAGGCTGACTGAATCAGAAATTCTTTTTGAGCTAGAATGTCTAGAAGAAATTTTCAAGATATCTTATCCAGAGCTCACATTTTATAGGCAAAAATGTGAGACCCAGACCGTCCTTGCTTCCTGTATCTCACCAATAGTGGCAAACCAAATCTAGAACCCAGGCCATTGGAAATTGGGTAAGATCTCTCTTTGAACAGACACAGATAGTATAGATGTCCTGTGATTGTTTCTGATCCTACAGAACCAATTTTACAGTCAGTTACACTTTAGTTCTGAGAGAACACAACTTTGTTCCAGAAAATTGAATGTACTGTGGAATATGTACCTAGTATCTAGCATGGCGCCTGATACATAATAGGCACCTAATAAATATGCATGAATAAATGAATTAGATGGGCAGCACCAATCTGCACCTAATTATATTTTTAATAAAGTGTCCTCTTGTTGTTTCTAAATGAATTCTTTCCATTACTGTGTATTTGATTTGTTGATAGTTAATAAATTTTCTGTTTCTCTGTAGACAAATTGCTCATATTTTTCCCTACTAGTTATCTCTCTTCTCTATACTTTCTTAAGAGGCACCAAAATAAGATGATGGCCTTGCTTGGAATCACTGTCATAAATGCTGTAAGCAGTCTGTAGGGGCACTTCCACTTTAATTGAATGGCAGCAAACATTTCTTCCTATTTTCCTGTTAAACATGGCATAGCTGCAGCCAAGTTGTCTAGACTGATGCAAAGCAAAATGAGGGGTGGGAGAAGGTGTTTCTCAGCATCCCAGTCTCACCTCTTTAGTCCCATGTGACCATCTTCCTCCAGGATGGTCAATCATTTGATGCTCTCTCCAGCTTCTCTCTCTTCTTTTAGAAAGGGCCTAATCAACTTATCATAGAGAGAATGCTTAGAACATGAGCAAAGCAGGGTGCAGGAGAGATTTAAGACACTAAGGAATTTGATATTCGACTTTTTAAAAAAATTTAGTCACCATTGGAAAAATCAGAATATTGTTGGACTTCCTCACACATGGTGCAGTGTACAGAATGGCGCCCAAAGTCATTGGAGCCATTGTAACTGTTGAGGGTGGGAAGTCCTATTATGGCAATTGAAAGGTGGGGCCTTGAAGAGGTGGTTAGATTCTGAGGACCATGCCTTAGTGAGTGGATTAATAATGGTGGTCATGGGTATGGTTCTGAGGGCTTTCAAACGAGAGCATGTGAGAGTCTGTCTCTTTCTGTTTCTGACATCTTGCAATGTGATACACTGTATTGCTGAAGCCATCACCAAGGAAGATCCTCACTTGATGTGCTCCCTGGACTTTAGACTTCCCAGCCTTCAAAACTATAAGCAATAAATATTGTTTCCTTATAAATCACCCAGTTCCAGGTATTTCGTTATAAACAAAAGAAATGGACTAATACATACAGTTTAGAATGTTTTTTCACATAGAGACACCATAATCATTTCAAAGCATTCCTATGGTGATTTCATAACATCTCCATATTCACCATCTCTCAAACAAGTATTATACACTTTGTCTTATCCAACCTCGTCTCTCTCCTCCTCTTCCCACAATCTTGATGGTGAGCTTTGACATATATGTCATAGAAAAT
>NW_007773471.1:4207-4418 GCF_000696425.1 Galeopterus variegatus | reverse complement strand
ATACCAGAAAGCATTAATGCATCCTTTTTTTAAATAGCTTTATTGAAGTAGAACTGGTGCAAAACAAATTGCACATATTTAAAGAGTGAAATTGTATGAGTTTTGACCTATATATACATCTGCGAAACCATCACCAGGATCAAGTAACACTGGAATCAAGGACATTTCTATCACTTTGAAAAGCTTCCTCATTTCCTTTTTAACCCATTCC
>NW_007773471.1:0-2736 GCF_000696425.1 Galeopterus variegatus | reverse complement strand
TTTTAGTGGCTTTGCAGTGGTATCTCATTGTGGTTTTAATTTGCATTTCCCTAATGACTAAAAATGTGGAGGAGCATTTTCACACTATTTTTCAATGATATCTTTTCTTTGGTGAAGTGTCTATTCAAATCCTTCGCCCATTTTTAAATTGGGTTATTTGTCTTATTAGTGGAGAGTTCTTTATGTAGTTTTGATACAAATTCTTCATCAGATATATATTTTACAAATGTTTTCTCCCAGTCTCTAACTTGCCTTTTAATTTTCATAAGTGTCTTTCAAATTGCTAAGTTTTAGTTTTGATAAAGAACAAGCTACCAACTTTTTGTTATAGTTTTGTAGTGATTTTTGAGTCCTAAGAAATTTTTGCATAACTCAAGACCATGAACATTTTCCTCTATATTTTCCTTTTAGAAATTTCATAGTATTAGATTTACATTTAGGTCTATGATACATTTTGATGGTTTTTAAAATTTTTTTGTAGATGTGTAAGGCATAGAGTGAGTTTCACTTCTTTGTCAAAAGATGTCTAATTGTTCAAACACAATTGCTGAAAAGATTACCCATTACTCCATTGAATTGCTTTGGCTCCTTTGTTTTAAATCAAGTTATCATATCTGTGTATGTCTATTTCTAAATTCTCTCTTCTGTCCCATGGATCTATATTTCTATTTTTACACCAATACTACACTGATTACCGTAGCTTTATAGTAAGTCTTGAAATCAGGTGGTGTAAGTCTCCCATCTTTTTAAATTTTTTTCAAAATTATTTTGGCTATTCTCGACCCTCTTTATTCCATATAAATTTTAGAAACAAGTTGTCAAACTCAAACAAAAAAAAAAGTCTCATAGGGTTTTGATTGGGATCACATTGGATATAGATCAATTGGGGAAAGCAGGTATCTTAATATCAAATCTTTCAAACCATGAACATGGTATCTCTCACCACTTACATATTTTCTTTGATTTATTTCATTAGTATTTTAGTTGTCAGCATAAGAGATCTTTTACATATCTCACTAGATTTATATGTAAATATTTCATGGGTTTTTTGGGGTGCTACTGTAAATTGTACTTTTTCCATTCAATTTCTAATTGTTCATTGCTAGTATACAGAAAAATGATTTTTGTATATTTACCTTGCATACTGCAACTCTGCTAAATTCACTTATTGGTTCTAGTTGCTTTTTTGCATATTTTTTGGAATTTTCTCCATGGACAATAAGTTGTCTGTGAACATAGACAGTTTTATTTCTTCCTTTCCAACATGTATGCTTTGATTTATTTTTTCTATTGCACTGGATAAGACCTCCAGAACAATATTGAATAAAATGAGCATGGACAGCCTTGCAGTGTTTTTTGCCATTAGCTATGATGTTAGCTGTAGTTTTTATAGAATCATTTTATTAGGTTGAAAAAGTTGTCTTCTATTTCCAGTTTGCTGAGAATTTTTATCATAAATAAATGAATTTTATCATTTACTTTGTATCTACTGAGATAAACATATTGTTTTCTCCTTTAAAGAAAAACTTTTTCTGTTTTTCTAAAGTCTGTTCTGCTTCAGCCTGTTTCTTCTTTAATCTGCTGTTTACACTGGTTGATTTGTAAATGCTGAACCAAACTTGCATTCCCAGGAAAATGACCTCTTGGTCATATGCATTATCCTTTTTATATAATGCTGGAGTCAATTAAGTAAGATTTTCCTGAGGATTTTTGTGTCTATGTTAATGAGTAATGTTTGCCTGTAGTCTTTTTTTCTTGTACTGTCTTTGTGTGGTATGGGTGTCAGGGTAATGCTGGCTTCATAAAATGAGTTGGGAAGTGTTCCTTCCTCTTCTATTTTCTGGAAAAGTTTGTGTAGAGCTGGTATTACTTTCTTCTTCAATGTTGGACAGATTTTGCCAGTGAAGGCATCTGGGCCTGGAGTTTTTTGTTGTTGGTGGTGGTTAACCATGAATTAAATTTCTTCAAGTGATTTATGACTATTCAGGTTATATATTTCTTGAGTGAGCTTTGGTAATTTCTTTTGAGGCATTTGTTTCATTGAATTTGTCAATTTTATGAGCATAAAGTTCTTTGTAATAGTTCCTATTGTCCTTTTCATGCATGTAAGATCTTAGTAATGCCCGCTTTTCATTCCTGACTTGGCTCAACATCATTAGTAATCAAGGAAATACAAGTTAAAACTACAGTGAGATATCACTAAACAACTACCAGTAATTCCACTCCTAGATATAACCCAACAGAAATTCAAGTGCATGATCACCAAGAAAATAAGTACAGGAATGTTCAGAGCAGCATTATTTGTAATAGTAAAACACTGGAATCAATCCAAATGTCCGTGTGCGGTAGAATGGATAAATTGTATACAGTATATCCAAACAATGGAATATTCTACAGGAAAGAACACGAACAAATCACAGCTATAAGCATCAACAGACATGGATCTCAGAAACATAATATACAGCAAAAGCATACTGTATGATTCCACTTAATAAAAATTTCAAAAAATAGGCAAAACTATAAAGTTTATGGACACAGGCTTAGGTGTTAATACATCAGAACATGGTCAACTTTGTACGGGGAGGAAAACACTGGGGCTTCTGGGATGCTGGCAGTGTTCTATTTCTTAATCTGGTAGTAATTACATGGTTATTCATTTTATGAATAATTAATTAAGCTGTACATTTATGTCTTTATGTACATTTATGTGCTTTTATGTACATTTATGTACATTTA
>NW_007773470.1:3714-4418 GCF_000696425.1 Galeopterus variegatus | reverse complement strand
ATTACACTTATAATTAAATCAGATACTTTATGCTTAAAGTGTCAAAACAAATTCAATTTTTTTCTCACTACAATTAGCTCATCTTATTATATTTCCAGTCTTACTGGCACAGAATGTTCTCAATTATCCGTATTAGAAATGGAAAAGTCATTAGAAATGGAAATGGAAAAGTTTTAGATGTTTCTTTTACTTCCTTATTCACACCTAGTTATTTATCAATTCTTTTTATTCTACATCCCAAATATTCTTCACATCTATCCCACATGATTAGCTGAATGCTAATTGTTCCCTTCCTGGATTATTGGACCAACCTTCTAAAAAATGTTCCTGCTTCTAGTCTGGGCATTCCTTAGTAGATCCTCTTGACAACAGCTTTGAATTAATTTTTAAAATGTCAGTTACAACTTCTTCACTCCTTAAATGAGAAATGTAGCCCCTTTTCTTCTAGTGCATAAAATTAAAACTTTTTAGCACATCTTACAAGGTTTGTCATAATCTGAGTCCTGTCCCTCTCTGTACTTGATTCATAAACCCTCTTACATCTCAAGGTTATTTACACGTTCTCAAGATAACAAGCTTCTTGTTTACTGTTTTACTGTTGTGGGCAATACTGGAAATTGTAACGCATCATATAACGATCATCTCAGACTCATACCATTCCCATTGGGCCTTCTTGTCCCTAAATTTCCATTCCAAGCTTCAAA
>NW_007773470.1:1360-2880 GCF_000696425.1 Galeopterus variegatus | reverse complement strand
TCAGACTCATACCATTCCCATTGGGCCTTCTTGTCCCTAAATTTCCATTCCAAGCTTCAAATATCTGTTTTAGAATTATTCATCTGTCTTTGGCTGATTCCTAAGCTGTACTGTGTGTAGGATGACATTTCAGGAAATCCATCAGGGAATAGCTCTTGGGAGACCAAAAGCTAAACAGAAACTTCAAAATTCTTCCATTTGTAGAGAGATATTAGAAGTCTAAGCCAACCAGAGTGGAAAGACCTTTAAGAATAGCTTAGATATTCATTTGAAAGGTTATATGATAGGAGCAAATATGACTGCCATACCTTAAGAGTAAGTGTTCTTCTCTAGGTGTAAGACCAAAACCAGAAATAGACACATTCTAACAAAACCTATATCCAAAGCTTAAGAGTAACAAGGAAATCCACAAGTAACTCGGCCATCTACCCAAACAGAATATGACATTATTTAGAAGTTAAACATTAGGGAGTGTATAGAGTATCATCCATAATATAAATAAAAAATTAATAGACAAGCAAAACAATAGGAAAACTTAATCAGTAATCTAATGGTCAGTCAGTAAGTAACAAGAGACTAAGAGATGATCTGGATATCAGAGTGAGCAGGCAAGAATTTTCAAAAACTATAATTAAAATGTTAAAGGAAATAGAGGAAAAGGTAGACCCAATGAATGAAGGAAGAATGGACAACAGAATGTTAGAAGCTATACAAACCAATCTAAGAAACATTCTAGAAGTACAAAATTCTACCTAAAATCAGGAAAACAGGTGAATTTAACAGCAGCTGGACTCTGCCAAAGTTAAAAGCAGAAAACGTATAGAAAGTCCAATAAAAAAAAAAAATCTAAACTAAGGCACAGATGGGAAAGCATAAAAATATAGAAAAAGGCAGAATATATACATTTTAGAGAATCAAATTTGCTAATATATATGTAAGTGAAGTCACAGGAAGAGAGGAGGGTGATAATGAGACAAAAATATACTAGAAAAAATTATCAAAATCTGGTAATACATGTTTGACACATGATTGAAGAAGCTCACCAAACCCCAAGAAGAATAATTATAAATAAAACCTTCCCTAGACATTTGTAGAAAATCACTACAAACAAAAGATTGGGGGAATAACAATAGTAAGTTCAGCAAACTTCTTGAAAGAAATTAGAGAAACTAAAAGATAATGAAATGGAATCTTTAAATTGCTAAAAGAAAAAAAAGACTATCAACATAGAATTCTGTGCCTAGTGAACATACTATCAAAATTAAAGCAAAAAGAAGAAGCCATCAAAATAGAAACTTAAATTTCATCACCAAAGGGCAATTAAAAAACAAATACTAAAGTCTTTTGGAGGCATTACAACGTAAGAAGGGATAAACATCGTTAGATATTTGGGAAAATAAAAAAAGAATATTAACTATTTAAGGTATTAATAATAAGACAATAAGAATAATACCTTGGCTTATAAACTGTAAAATTAAAATACATGACAAGGCCCTCCCCCCAAAAAGACAAAAAATGGC
>NW_007773470.1:0-615 GCF_000696425.1 Galeopterus variegatus | reverse complement strand
TTTTTTTTTTGTAAACCACCAATAGAGCAATATTAAAAGCAGTAGCAATAGGTAACAACAGAAAAAATAAACTTGTGGGATTATCTCAAACTAAAAAGTTTCTGCACAGCAACAGAAACAATTAACAGAACAAAAAGACAGCCTTCGGAATGGTAGAAAATATTTACAAACTATGCATCCAAGAAGAGATTAACATCCAGAATATACAAGGAACTCAAACAACTCAAACAGTGGGGAAAAAAAAGTAACCAGTTAAAAATAATGGGTAAGATGGCATTTCTCAAAGGAAGACATACAAATGGCCAACAGACAAATGAAAAAATGCTCCTCATCTCTAAGCATCAGGGTAATGCAAATCAAAATCACATTGAGATATTACCTCACCTCAGTTAGAATGGATATAATAATAATAATAATAAAGCAAAAACAGAGAATAACAAATGCTGGTGAGGATGCTGAGAAAGGAGAACCCTCCTACACTGTTGGTAGACTGTAAATTAGTGCAGCCATTATGGAAAACAGAGAATAACAAATGGAAAACAGTATGGAGGTTGCTCAAACAACTACAGATAGAACTGCCATATGATCCAGCAATCCCACTGCTGGGTATATACC
>NW_007773469.1:3725-4419 GCF_000696425.1 Galeopterus variegatus | reverse complement strand
CACTGAGGGTTGCGATCCGTTGCCGGACACGAAAAAAGAGACAAAAAGGAAAAAAAAAATAAAAATAAAAATAAATTACCGAGGTTTATACTATGCTGCAGCATATTGTCTATTTAAGTGAAAGTTCCCTGTGCATTTGAAAAGGATGTATATTCTATAGTTGTTAGACATAGCATTCTATAACTCTCAATGATGTTAAGATGAAAGCTGCCGTCCACACCTTCAATAAACTTACAGATTTTTTTTTTGTCAAGTTAATCTATCAGTTACTATTAGAGGGGTGTTAAAATCTAACTATGACTATAGATTTATCCATTTCTTCCTTTTAGTTCTGTCAGCTTTTGCTTCATGTATTTTGAAGCTCTGTTAGAGATTTATATATATTTATGATTGTTGTATCNTTTTGCTTCATGTATTTTGAAGCTCTGTTAGAGATTTATATATATTTATGATTGTTGTATCTTCCTAATAATCAATTGGCTCTTTAATCACTGATAATACTTCTTGTCTTAATGTCTACTTTGTCTGATATTAATTTAACAACACTGTTTTCTTTTCGTTTACATCTACATGGTATGTCTTCTTCCATCATTTTACTTTGTTTCTCAGATTCTTTATATTTAAAGGCCATCTCACGTAAACAGTATGTAGTTGCTTCTGTATTTAGTAAACTTTATTATTTTTATTTTTTTTT
>NW_007773469.1:0-3359 GCF_000696425.1 Galeopterus variegatus | reverse complement strand
GGGCCTTGGTGTTATCAACACCACACTCTCCCGAGTGAGCCATGGGCCGGCCTGGTAAACCTTATTTTTTAAATGGAGTATTTCATTCATTTACATTATTCATATTTTATGTTTTTACCATTACCCTCTACTGAAATTTGCTAGTTTTTACTCATTATTTCCATCTTTTCCTTAATTCTTTGAATATATTTATAACAGCTACTTTAAAGTCCTCTGCAATTTCATTCCCCAGGTCATCTTGGGGTCTATTTCTATTGACTGACTTTTGTCTTATCTATAAATCACAATTTGTGATTGCTTTTTGGACATTGTACAGACCCTGTACACTCTTACCTTCCCCTGAAGTGTGCTGATTTTTGTTCTGACTGAAGGGTGTCCTGCAAGAAAAACAAGGATAAATAAGGAACAAGGTGTCAAAAAGGATCATTTCCCTGGGGTTTTCTCCTTTTAAGAGTTCCATCTCCTCCAGTTTCTGCCTACTTTTAGTCATTCTCCAGTGCCCTCATATAGTTGGTTTTAATACTAGTATTATGTCCACAGATTATAACCATTATATACAGGAAACTACTGTGACATTACCAGAAACTAAACTCATTTCCATAGTATTTTCAGGTTTTTCCATGAGATAATAGTAGAGTTTCATAAAGATACAATATTTTAAAAAATAATTATTTACAAGTTAAATATTAAACAAAATTTTACATATTTTCTCATTATATATCATGATACAAAATCATTGCTGATAATTTGGAAAGTAGACAAATAAGAGAGAACGGTAAGATCATCTTTCCATCTAATTTTTCATATACACATCCCACACACATATTCATGTATTATTTATAAATTATATATAATATTGAATATGTTATTTTCAATTATGCTTTGTTTTCTTATACTTTAAACTAGATTCTCCTATATCATTAGGCTTCAGAAGCAGGATTCTTTTATTGAATAACATTTCATTTATAAATATATGATATTTCCTCATTTCTGATTCTTGGGTTTTTACATGACTTTTAAATTGTCTTTTTCTTTCAAAAATATAATAATAAAATTCTTTGTAAATATCTGTCATGATTTTATTTATTTATTTGTTAATTATTATGAGCAAGAGAATTAGAGGTTCAAAATATTTAAATCTTTACTGTTTACCAATAAATATTTGGCCAGAACTTTTTAAAGAAGTATAGATATAATCTATAGGATGCACAGACATAAACATAGACATAAGATATGAGACACATAAAAGATATAAGCTTAGTAAGAGGTTGTTTCCTTAGGTGTATGTTGCTTTACTCTTTCCCTATTTTTGCATTCAATTTTCTATTTTCCACAGTAATATATCTGCCCCAATTAAAATGTTAAATTGTATTCCAAGAGCAAGAGTCCCCTCACTGCCCCTCCCCAGAGGCAGACACTTTAAATTTTTTTCTGGTGTTTGTATTTCTAAATAACAGCCTTCTACTGTACTTCTTGCTTTTGTTTCCACACTAAACCACTGCATCTAGATAATTATTGCTCATAACTGGTTCAAAATTTGTAGCATGAACATTTCTTTTTTCTTATGTGGCTCTCTCTTTTCTTGGGGCTAATAATTGACTTGTTGTATGTTTCTTTGCCTAGTTTTTATACACCTAAACCAAATTCAATTCTGCACGTGTGTTTTCCTTTGACAATGCCTTTCTATAGCCTGTCTCCTGCTCCAGTCTGACTTGTTGTTCCTTGTTTTGCTGCTTAGCTATTGTTTTGTGTTTGCCTTTTAAAATCATCTTGGGAATTGTCTTTGCCACCGCATTGTATTGGATCCACTGCTTCCTACAACCAACTATATCTTTTCTCTTTTTTTGTTTGTTTCTGTTTTTGTTTTTGTTTGGAAGTGTACATTCTCCAGAGGCTTCCTGAGAAAAGATGAGGGTATATCAGTTAACTTTTGCTGTGTGACAATCCACTCCAAGACTTAGTGGCTTAAAATAACAATTGTTTGTTAGTTTTTATTTTTGCTTTTTATGGGATTATTAACCTGGTATGGATAGGCTCTGGATAATCCTAATCATTGACTAGAACTCTGAAGATCTGCTATAACAGTTAATTGTATGTGTCAACTTAACTAGGCTATAGTGCCCAGTTGTTTGGTTTAACATTAGTCTAGATGCTTCTATGAAGGTATTTTTTAAGTGTGGTTAACTTAACTTTTTTTTTTTTTATTATTGATCATATTAATGGGGCACAGAGCTGACCATCAGCACCTGTGCCCAAGATGTGATGATCAGATCAATACTATCAGCATGCCCACCACCACAAATTCCAATTGTTTGTTAGTTTATTTCTTCAGAGTCAGCTGAAATGGTTCTTCTGCTGGACTAGCTTGGCTGGGGCTGGAGAATCTAGGATTGTCTCGTATGTTTTGGACTTCGCTGGATGGCTGAGATGTTGAGGCTTCACTTCCTTCACCTGGCCTCTCATCCTTGGAGACTGGCCTCATCTTCTTTATGATGATCTCTGGATTCTTAGTAGCATGAGAGGCCAAGCCCCAGTGCACAGCCACGTTTTGAGCCTCTGCTTGTGTCGTGTTTGCTAATGTCTCATTATTCAAAGCAAGTTCGATGGCCAATCCCAGATTCAAGGGGTAGAAAATTAGACTTCATGTCTTGATTGAAGAAACTGCAAAATAATGACTGTTTTTCTTAAAGATTCTCACCTTGCATATTTGAAAATGATCTCAGTTTATTCTCCATTTTGATTGATAATTCTCTGAGTATAGAGTTCTATATTAGCAAGCATTTCCTCTTAAGTTTAGGCCATTATTTTTTGGCTTCTATTGTCTTCTGGCCACTAAGAATTCTGATGCCATTTCTGTTACTGATCCTTAGAATATATTTGTTTCTTTCCTGCTTTCCTCATTCTCTCCGGACACTTTTAGATCTTGTCTTTATCTCTAGCATTGTGAAATTTTACAGTGATCTCTGTTGACCTGGGTTTATTTTTATTAATTGTGTTGAATACCAGGTAAATATTTTAAATCTCGAGATACATATCCTTAGTTTGGAGACATTTTCTTGTATTTTATAATATTTTTTGCCCTGCTTCCAATTTCTTTTACTATTTCTCTTTTTTTCCCAAACACATATTTTTCACCTTAGTAGTAATATTGTTATTGATACTAATTGCTGATATTTATTGAGTGCTTTTTTTGTGCAAGGCATAGTTCTACGTTCCTGTACTAGGTCATTTAACTAATTTAATTTGAATAACAACTACATGAGCTGAGTATTCACTGTAGGTGTTCAGTGAGGCATTATTATTATTATTATTATTATTCTAATTATTATTATTATTATCCAAATTTGACAGATATGGAA
>NW_007773468.1:3034-4386 GCF_000696425.1 Galeopterus variegatus | reverse complement strand
GAACACCTATAACACCTAGAAGGACTGGAAGTCCCCTGGGCTACCAAGCCAGAAAGCGGGGGAAGGCCAGGGGCCTCAGCAATGCCCCCCAACACCCACAACTAATCCCAAGGGTGGGGACAAGGGCCTCAGCCATGCCTCCCTGACACATGCAGCCAGCCTGGCAGTGACCAATGAGCTGCCACAGGAAGCGCCCAGGGCTCTCCCGAGCTGGGGCTGTGGGGGGCCTTGGGCCTGGCCATGCACCCCGGCACGTGCAACCAGTCCAGTGATGACCACCAAGCCACAGAAAGAAGCCCCCCAGGTTCCTGAGCTGGGATGGTGGGGAGCAAGGGCTTTTGTCACACTCCCCAGATGTTTGCACCCAGCCTGGCAATGACTTAGCCACCACTGGAAGCCCCCCAGTCTCCCCTGTGGGAATGAGGGGGGTGCCACAGACTTCAATCCTTCCCCTTCTCCTTCCTCCTTCTTCCATCCCATTTCCTTCCCCTTTCCTCTCACCCCCTCCCTCCCAACTTATCTGCAACAACATCCTAGAATGTAAAAATAATGTTAATAAAATTACATTAAAAAAATAAAATAAATTAAAAAAATAAAATCTAAATGAAAGAACAGTAAGAAATGGAAGTATAAGAAATTGGTTGATGGACACAAAGAATGATAGTGTTTTGTAATGATGAATATGCTAACTATCATGATTTGATCATCACATATTGTGTACAAGTATTGATAGTCAACTCTGTAACCCACAAATATATATAATCAATTATGTTTCAATAAAAAAAGTTGAAAACAAACAAACAAGCAAACAAAAAAGGAGATTTGAAATAAAGTTCCTTGAAGCAAAGATCTACGTGACATAGTTTGTTCTTATGGTGATAGTACATTTATGGTAGTCGATTACTGCTAAATGAAAAGAAACACTTAGCAGGTGCCTAGGCTCGATAGTCAACATGAGTGTGAAGATATGGGAGGCGTCTATGTTTTTCAGAGAACACAGAGGCACTAAAGTCTAAAAGTCAAGAAAGAAAAGAAAGAAAAACTTGGAAGCTAAAATTTGGTATGTTAAAAGAAAGATACTCAGGCACCAGAGAAATGAGACATATCGTATTTGTCAATGTTTCTGATTCACACTTTCTTCTGGAACACTAAGTGGTCAAAAAATTTTTTTTTAACTTTTGAGAAGGGTTCAGAGGGGAGAAGTAGGGGAGGTGATTGTGGGGGGAGGTATTGAGGTCAGATTTGATCTCTAAATTAGGGGGAAAAGAGCCTTTTTTACATTCTTGTCCTTCATGACAAGTTCTCGAGTGCCTCCCTGATATTTTTAAAGACAAAAGAAAGAAGGGTTTTAA
>NW_007773468.1:0-2034 GCF_000696425.1 Galeopterus variegatus | reverse complement strand
GCGGGAGCGCCGCCGCGCTCTCAAGCGGCACACTGTAGCAGTGCGCCACCGGGCCGGCCCGGCAGCAACTTTTAAATATGTAGTTATAATATAAAATAATTGACACAGGCACTTAAATTTCGAGTTGCACGATGTAAACTCTATTCATGNTTTTGAGAAGGGTTCAGAGGGGAGAAGTAGGGGAGGTGATTGTGGGGGGAGGTATTGAGGTTAGATTTGATCTCTAAATTAGGGGGAAAAAGAGCCTTTTTTACGTTCTTGTCCTTCATGACAAGTTCTCTAGTGCCTCCCTGATATTTTTAAATACAAAAGAAAGAAGGGCTTTAAGAACCTCTTCACAGGCAGCAACTTTTAAATATGTAGTTATGATATAAAATAATTGACACAGGCACTTAAATTTCGAGTTGCACGATGTAAACTCTATTCATGCTAGATTCAGGAAGACAGGATTCCCCATGCAGAGCTCGAAACCTTGTAGTTGCTTTTTGATACCTTAAAGTATACATTCCAATGGTTTATATATCAGAAAATGGACATGAAAAAAGAAGAAAGGACTCTGTCTTTATAGTGTGTAAGTAATTAAAATATAGACCAGGGAGTAGAGAGGGAAAGATGTAGTAAGAAGAAAAACCACAGAAAGATAAGATAGTAGGAGGTGGATGGGTGCCCTCACCTGAAATCACTTAATTTCTCTGAGCCCTAGAACAACTTAGCACCCAGTGGAAATCATATTCAATTTCCATCTTGGGAAATTAAGTTGGGAGTGATGAAGTGGTTCTCAATGGCATGAGCTCTGGAATTCTCCCTGAGCAGGCACATTGTACAAAAGCATTCCAGGATTTATCATGGAATGGTGGTGCCGTGGAAGTGAGAGGTTGGTATGCTAAGGCCATCTGGTGAGATGCAACTTGTCAATCTCCCAGATGGTTTGTGAAAAGAGAGAGACGATATTGAATTGAGATCAGCATATGAAAAGAGCCACAAAATCACAAACCTCAAATCTTTTTCTTATATAGTATTTTTGAAAACTTCATGAAGTAAATTCTACATGAATTTTATATGATCTGAAAGATCACATATACAGGTTTTAACTTTGAAGGTGGAACAGTTTCAATAATGCATACCACATTTGCCTTCCCCTTTTTAATAGGCATCCGATTAATCTTTGCTGAGGTAGGAGGAAGAAAACAATATTCTCTTCATTGATTTATTTGCATATATCCAAGTTTTATAAGATTTTTGTATAGGGAGGTCTGGTAGAATCTGGCCATCCTGAATTATTCCTCTGGAAAAAAGTGCTTTTGAAAGTCATTGTCATGTTTGTGAAATATATCATATTACTTGAAGATAATCTGCTTTTTGAATTTAAATTTCCAAATAAATGTATTTTAGCACCATTTGGATGCTGCTCACTATTGCTTTTGAAATGTGGTCAGCAAGCATTATACTCACAGGATGACATATTTCCCATGTTCCTGTAATTCTGGGATTTCAACATTAACAATGTTCAAAAATGGGAATTTTGAAATAGTACTTTATTATTATTATTATTATTATTTCCTGTTTTTTAAGACATAAAGCCTGATTTTTATATCTACCTTCTATTTTAGTTAGAATCTGATAATGGTTATACAGACTCACATAAGAATTCTTCAATTTATGGTATGTTCACATGAAAGATGAAGCTTTTTAAAATTTTGAATTCATGTTAAATGGTTGCTTATTTGGGACATTAATGTAAAATGCTAATACTTCTGAGATCAATAGGGATTTCAATAATTTGTATACCTCAACCACTGTGGAATTTAGAAATAAATATGTGGGACTAGGTATCCAACATAAAACTTCGATGCTGTATCTATTTTTACATTCAATTAAGATATCAAACTTTTACAAAGGTCATAAAACAGAATGTATTAAACACAGGCTTTTTCTTTTTAGTTAGATTGTCTTCATGTTTTTTTCCTCTTTCTGCATGCCATCAGGCCTTTGATTATTTCTTTTTTTTTTTTTTTTTTTTGGTTTTTTTTCGTG
>NW_007773467.1:0-4419 GCF_000696425.1 Galeopterus variegatus | reverse complement strand
GGCAGACGAGGAGTTCTCTTCAGGCACAAGTCATCATTAGCCTCTGATCCTTCTCAAAAGGATCTTCCCTCTTCTCCCACTGTGATTGTAGTGCAGTTATGTCTGTGAGTCTCCTCTCAACTGGAAATGTATAACATTGGCAAATGAGACATTTGACAGAGTGAAATCCCATGCTTAGTATAGTTCAAGAATTACCTAAAATACCATTGAATGGATTTCACTGATTCTAAGATATTCCACTCAGTGAAGTCATTGCATTCTGCCACACTTCGTTCTCTCAACCTTAAAACTTCCTCCCCCAAAATGTTGAATTTATGTATATGAATAATATTTGCATGTAAATTATCCATTTTATATGATTCTATTGTTTAAACAAACCAAAGCACCTACCAAAAAAAAAAAAAAACCCTAACAAAACAAAAGCCCTATTAAATTTGTACTTTTATTAAATGAATTGTTGAATTTGTTATCTAACATCACAAAGATTTTAATGAAGATGTTAAAGAGAAAATTTTTGACTTCTAGTCCCATGATCAATTAAAATTCGTCAAGTGATATTTCTTCTTTTTAGACAAAGTGGATTGCAATAAGTGTACTATTAATTGAATGTGTCTCCCAAAAAGCCTATTTTGGAAACTTAATCCTCGATTCAACAGTGTTGGGAAGTGGGGCCTAATAACAAGTGATTAGGCCCTTAGTATGGAGTGAATGAATTAATGCCATAATCCATAATCATGGTAGTGGGTTTGTTACAAAAGGGGAATTTGGATCCCTTTCTCTCTCTCTCTCTCTCTCAATCTCTCTCTCTCGCCCTCTATGTGCCCTTGGGATAATCAGCAAGAAGACCCTTGCCAGATACCAGCCCCTCAACCTGGGACTTCCTGGCCTCCATGACCATAAGCCAATAAATTTCTGTTAATAATAAATTACCTACTCTGTAATATTCTGTTATAATGGCACAAAACAGACTGAGACAGAAAATTGGTACCAGGCAAGTTGAGTGCTACTATAATGAATACCTTAAAGTGTAAAAGTGGTTTTGGAAGTGGGTAATGGCAAGGGGATGGAAGAATTTGGAGGAACAGGCTAGAGAAAGCCTGTTTTACCAAGAACAGAGGGTTAAGGACAATTCTGCTTAGGGCTCAGAAGAAGAGAAGAGCTATAGGGAAAATCTGAAACTTCTTAGAAATTACTTAAGTGGTTGTGATCAGAGTGTTGGTAGAAAAATAAACAGTAAAGGCCATTCTGATGATGTTGCAGATGGAAATGGAGAATATCTTGCTGGAAACTAAAGTAATGGCCATTCTTATTATGAAGTGATAAAGAACTTAACTGAATTGCTCTCATGCCCTAGGGCTTTATGAAAGCCAGAATTTAAGAGTCATGAGCTAGGATATCTAGCAAAAGAAATTTCCAAACAAAATATTGAAGAGGCTGTGTGGCTTCTTGTAACTGTACACAGTAAAATAAAAGAAGAGATATTACTTAAAGAAAAAAAATTATAATTAAAAGGGAGCAATGTAAAAATTTGGAACATCCCCAGCCTGGCCATGTAGAGATTTAAAAAAGCATGTTCAAAAGAGAATATCAAGGGTATAGCCAAGCTACCATTTGATAAACAGTAATCTTTACAAAATAGTATAGATTTAGGCAAGTCAGTCACTGCTTATCAATACAATGGGAAAATGACCCCGAAGGCATTTCAGATATCTTTCAGGTTGCCACTCCCATCACAGACCCAGAGCACTAGGAGGGCAGAATTGTTTCAGGGGATATGCTCAGGGTGACCTCCACGGGCCCCTGCCATGGCTGCCTTGGGAATCAGCTCCCCACATTCCAGCAAACTTCATTTTGGCTCCCCAAGCTGTGGCTTCTGTGGGCCCAGGTGTGGCTTGGGCTGCAACTCAGGAGGGTGAAAACTATAAACCTTGGTGGCATCCATGTGGTTCTAGGTCTGCAAATGCACAGGGTATGTGATCTATGGAGACATGACTTCCTCTATATAGATTTCAAAGGATGTATCTAACAGTCTGGCAGGTCATGAAGAAATCTGCCCCATGGGTGGAGCCACTATGGAATTCCCACTATGGCTGTGACTAGTGGAACTCTTAAGAGTGGGGCTGCTGCCAACACCCCAGAACTGTAGAGTTACCAGAGTGCAATACCAGTCTGGTAGGGCTGCAAATATGAGACTCCAAAATGTGAGAGCTGCTGTGTGGATTGAGCCCAACGAAGCTATAGAAATCTGATAATCAGATAAGCCAGGAGGATATCAGATTACCTACTTAAAAAAAAAAAAACTTGAATTGTTATATTTCTAATTGTATATATGATGCTATAGAAATCTGATAATCAGATAAGCCAGGAGGATATCAGATTACCTACTTAAAAAAAAACAAACTTGAATTGTTATATTTCTAATTGTGTATATGATAGAGTCTTCTATTTCATTTTTGTATACAAAAACTAAATAGTGCAAGTTAAATCTCAGATTTTTTACTCTGTCAGAACTCTTAGAATCTATTACAACTATATTCTATGGTTTGAGAATAATGCCTTGGTCTCCACAGCCTACTAGTCATCACATTTTTCTTTTTTCTTTTTGTCATACTCTTTCTGAGATACTAGATGTCATATATTTTATTAAATACAATGTTAGGGTAATGGAAGATCTATTTGATGGAACTAAGAGGCTGTTGTTAAATGTTTCCTCTCAAATATCAACTCCAATTTCTGTTAATACTGAAAGTGTAATATATAAAATCAATTAAAATTTTTATTAAAAATGAAATTTGTGATAAATTTTTAAAAAAACAACTCCCACGTTGAAGGACATTAAATCTAACATAAACATGGCTGATTTAAATTTTTTATTATCTTCTGATTTTGTTTCTGGTATAAACAAAAGTATGTTTTTTCTTAAATATTAAAGGAATGAATGTAGTTGGAAAGGAAGGAGTTAACATGTCTGGCCTCTGATCCATTTATTCTTTTAAACAGGGTACAACCCCAGGGGAAAGAAAACAGAGCAGATGACCTGGACTGATCTCCTTGTCTACTGGACCTCTGGGTAATAGACGGATGATATTTGTTAGTAGGAGGAGACCTTATCTATAGAACCCCTTAGTAGGATAAAGGAATGAATGTAGTTGGAAAGGAAGGAGTTAACATGTCTGGCCTCTGATCCATTTATTCTTTTAAACAGGGTACAACCCCAGGGGAAAGAAAACAGAGCAGATGACCTGGACTGATCTCCTTGTCAACTGGACCTCTGGGTAATAGACGGATGATATTTGTTAGTAGGAGGAGACCTTATCTATAGAACCCCTTAGTAAGAAGTCCCTGGCTAAAGGATTACTTATAGTAAATAAAATTGCAATCACTGGATTTATGAGGCATGGCTCCCTGGAGAATGTCATGTAAGCCATACAACTCTGTGGGAATAAAATAGAAATGTTATATAACTTAAATGCCTCCTGCTGTGTGAAGTAAAGCCACAAAACCTCTCTTGGAAACCTCATCAGTAATTCTGGGCAGGAAGGTGTGTGGCTGATATTGGAAGGAAGAATCTAGTAGGATTGCCAGATTTAGCAAATAAAATTACTGATGCCCAGTTATTTTTATTGAAGAGAAACAACAAAACTTGTGTGAGTGTTAAGAGTATGTCCTATTCAATATTTGGGACTTGCTTTTTTTTTTTTTTTAAGTTGTGTATCTCTGCAATTCAAATTTAAGTAGGCATCTATAGTTTTTCTGGCAAACCTAATCTGGAGAAACAGTTGGGATATCCCAGGCATTTAACAATTTATATTCTTTATCCTTGACTCTTGATTACCTGTATTTTTGAGATAATATATTGAGAAAATATATTTTGGTCTTTGTTCCTGTCTTCTGACACAGAACTCCTAAAATCCTTAGAATCTCCAAAGTGGTGTGTCTTTTTGTATGCTGCTAAATTGACTGATGGCTGGTAGCCCCTGGGTAGATTCAGGTAGGATTAGAGTGTTGGGACTTTCAGCTTCACCCCCACAAACTCTACGAAGAGGAGAGGGTCTGAAGGTTAACTTGATCACCAATGGCCAATGATTTAGTCAGCGATACCTACATCATGAAGCCTCCATAAAAACCCAAAAGAATTGAGTTTGGAGAGTTTCAGGTAGCAAAAATGTGAGGGTTGCACATCCCAACACCCCAGGACACTTCCAGACTTTACTCTAATGTATCTCTTCACCTGGCTGTTTATTTGTATTCTTTAAAATATCCTTTGTAATAAACAGGTAAATATAGTGTTTCTCCAAGTTCTGTGAGCTGCTCAGAAATCTCAGAAATTAATCAAACCCAAGAAGGGGGGAGTGGGAACTTCAATTTATAGCCAGTCTCAGAAGCACAGGTTAAAAACAACAACAACAACAACAACAA
>NW_007773466.1:0-4419 GCF_000696425.1 Galeopterus variegatus | reverse complement strand
AAAGGGATACCTGCACTCCCATGTTCATCACAGCTCTATTCACAATAGCCAAGAGATAGAGGCAACCTAAATGTCCACTGATGGATGACTGGATAAGGAAACATTGGTATACATATACCATGGAATACTACTCTGCCATAATAAAGTGTGAAATTCTCCCATTTGCAGCCACATGGATGATTAAAAACAGCAAAGCACAGAGGGACAAGTACAGTATGTGTACTCACTCATAAGTGAGAGCTAAAAGATAAAGAAGGAAGGAAAGAAAGACCACAGTGGTGTGTTGGTCTTGCAGAAGGAGAGAGCATTCCTAGGGATATAAAGTGGAGTGGGAGAAAGGAGGATGAGGTAGGAGACCAGAGATAATTGGGTGGGGGACATGGGGTATAATCACAATGTGTGGTAATGGGCATGCTACCAGTATGGATCTGGCCATCGTATCTTGGGCAAGAGGAGTGACCAACAGTGTTTTATATCATGAATATCCATAACAACAACAACAACAAAAAACTACTTTATTTCATAGGGAGAAATGTTCACAAATTTGAAGGAAATATAAACCTCCAAATTCAATAAGCTCAACAAACTGCAAAAAATATAAACATGCAATAGTTCTATCTAGTTACATATATTATAACCAATATGTAAAAACCGGTGGTATAGAAAACAAATTAAAAGGAGTCAGAGAATATGACATACCATGACAAAGAAACAAAAAATTAATTAACCTGTTTCTCATTAGAAACTATTTAAGACATTAATGAATGAGATCACATCTTTAGAAGACTGAAGGGGGGGGCGACCTCAATCTAGACAGATTTACCTAGTTAAATCATTCTGCAAAACATAACATGAATTGAAAAACAAAACAACTTTCTTCTTTTCTCTTTTGACCGGTAAGGGGATTGCAACCTTCGGCACGGTGTGGTCTTGCACCACGCTAGGCCAGCGAGCGAGCGCACCGGCCATATCTATATAGGATCCGAACCGGGGCCTCTGCAATATCAGCGCAGCACTCTCCCGAGTGAGCCATGGGTCCGGACACAAAACAACGTTTTTTATAATGACACAAAACAACGTTTTTTTATAAAAACTAAAGGCGAGAAAGGAGGTGCACAGTTTCCCTGGGGTCATGTTTCAGACTGCTGCCCCAGGTCTCAAACCACTCCCCTAGGATTCAAGCTCCTCCTCTGAGTTGACCTACTGTTGCTTGTTGCACGTAGTTTCAGCACCAACACCTGGAGGTTGAGACCACAGGAGCCAGACGTATGTAATTACTGCGGCTGAGTATGCTCAGTAGAAATAAATTTATCCTATAAATAACCTCCCACTGCAGGTGCTAGAGAACATCTAGCATATTTTAAGTGTTTTGGTGGAATTTGACCAATGAACATGCTCCAACGATTCCAACTGAAGATTCCAATAGAATCCAGAAAGAAGGCAGGGCTGTTGCTCATCTCTCTGGGGCCAACCCACACATTGCCTGTGAAGCATGTATTCCTTATGTTTTGTGGTAAACTTGCCTTTAGCAAGCTGCTGTTTACTCTGGAGCCAGCCTGCACTTTGTAAAGTGTGTATTAATTATTTTTATATTGAACTTACTGTGGCTGCCACTCACTGTCTGGAGCCAGCCTGTGCTTTCCGTGTGAAGTCTCCATATCTCATTCTTTATATTAAACCTGTTTTCACTTCTTACTCTGACTCTGCTCTTGAATTCTTTTCTGTGTCAGAGTCAAGAAACTGGTAGAGGGCGGGGTGGGTTGAAGTCAGCCATTGGAGCTACCCAGACCTCTCCGTTATCAAAGAGAAATAATCTATCACCAGCAGATTTACAAATGAGAAATATGAAAGGAAATTCTTTTAGTGGAACAAAAAGTATATAGATGGAAAGTTAGATACACAAAATACTAATAGATCTCCAAATGGAAAATAAGAGGTTTGACATACATAGCATTTTTCACATTTATAAATGTTCTTTAAAAGATAAACTGCAGTTTAATACAGAAATAATAACAATGTATTGTGGTGTTTTTAAATGAATAACAGTAAGGTATAACTATAATACAAAGTGGGACATAATTAACTCAGAGTGTTTAGTTATAAAAACGAATAATCTACACTTTAAAACCGTTACTATAAAATCAGTAGAGTAAAATAAAACTTTAAAAAATCTAAACAACCTAAAATTATAGAATATAGAAAATAGAATACATAAAAAAGGAAATAGAGAATTGGCAGAGAAATACCAATAAGCACAATTTTTTTAAAAAATGGTATAGCTAAAACCAAACATATCAATGTGTACATCGAATGTTAATTAACTAAATACTGCAATGAAAATAAAGACTAGATTACAAAACAATACTAAAATATATGTTATCTTCATGAGATTCATATAAATGCAAAAATGTATAGCTACATTAAAAAGAAATAAGAAAACCTTACCACAAAACAGTAAGCACGAGAAGCTGGAGTGACTATAATAATTCCAGAAAAAAACAAAATAAAAAACAGACTAACATGAAATGTATCACCAAAGATAAAGAGTTATAATCTGTTAACATGAAAGTTTGAATTCATAGAAGACATAAACATCATAAATCTTTATGTTGCCATAACTAGAGTCTCAAAATTCAGAAAGTAAAACTTGAAATAATTAGTTTGACAATTCTACAATCATAGTAGGTAATCTTCAGACCTCTGTTTTATTAAACACTAAAAAAATCAGTAAAGTAAGAGGTAGTCTGAAAACGCTACATGCAAGGACATAACTACATTCTTTTCAAATGAAATCTGTGTGTTTATTTATTAAGATATTTCATAGACTGGCTCTTAGAGAAAATGTTTATGACTGTTGAAGTTTTGAAAATTTTGTTTTCTTTGTAAATCACCTAGTTTTAGGTATTTTGTTATAAGAAACAGAAACAGACTAATACAGAAAATTAGTATCAGAGATTTGGGGTGTTGCTAATAACACATACTTGAAAACGTGGAAGTGGCTTTAGAACTGGGTGTTGGCAAAGGTTGGATGAGTTTGGAGGACTCAGAAGAAGAAAAAAGAATGAGAGAAAGTTTGGACTGTCTTAGAGACTGATCATGTGCTGGGGAGCAGAATGCTGATAGAAATATGGACTGTAAAGACCATTCTAAGGAGGCCTCAGATAGAAGTAAGAAGGAATTTATTGGAAACTAGGACAAAGATAAACCTTGCTATGAACTGGCAAGGAACTTGCCTGAACTGTGTCCGTGCCCTAGGAATTCATGGAAGTGAGAATTTAAGAATTGTGAACCAGAGTATTTGGCAGAAGAAATTTCTAAGCAGCAAAACATTCATGAAACTGCATGGTTATTTCTAACAGCCTACTCCATGTTATGACAGCAGAGGCATGACATGAAGTCAGAATTCAAAAGGAGAAAAGAGCATAAAGCTTTAACACATTTGCAGTATGGCCATGTGGTAGAGAAGCAGAGTATTTTCGGAAGAAAAAACAAACGGTGCTAAAATGATTAGTACAATGGAAAATAACTACCAAGGGAAGGGGAAAGTGATGCTGAAGGCATTGCAGAAGCATCTGAGGACAGCTCTTTCACTTTAGCCACAAAGACCTTTGGAAACATAATGGTATTAGGGATCAGGAGAGAGGCACCCTTCTCAGGCTTGCTGCCCAGGGTCACCTTGTGAAGCTGCTTCCTGCATCAGCACCCTAGATTCTTTGGCTGCCCTAGCCATGGTTAAATTGGCCCCAGGTATGGCTTGAACCACAGTTTTGAAAAATACAAGTCAGAATCCTTGATAGAGTCCATGTGGTGTGATGTCTACAGGCTTGCAGAATAGCAGAGCTGTGAAGGCATGGGAGCCTCCACCCAGATTTCAAAGGACGTATAGAAAAGCCTAGGAGTCCAGGAAGAGATCTGTCACAGGAGCAGAGTAACAAAATAGAGCCTGCACTAGAGCAATGCTGAGAAGAAATGTGGGGTTGGAGGTGCAGCAGAGATACCCCAACAGTGCCATGCCTAGTGTAGTAGTGAGAGTGGACCCACTATGGAGACACCAGACCTGTGGAGCTACCAGTGTGCAACGCCAGCCTGTGAGAGCTGAAACATCACCTGAGACTAGGATAGCCATAGAAGCAGAGCTGCCTCAAGACTTTGGGACCCACCTCCTGTACCAGCATGCAGAGGACATAGAACATGTTGTCAAGGTACACAATTTACTAGTTTTGAGATTTAACATCTGCCCTGCTGGGTTTCAGACTCGTTTGGGGCCTATTACCCCTTTCTTTTGGCCTATTTCTCCCTTTTGGAATGGGAATATATACCCTATGTTTGTCCCACCATTGTATCTTGGAAGTAGATTCCTTGTTTTGAATTCACGAGTTTGAATTTTGGACTTTTGAGTTGAAACAAGTTAATACTTTG
>NW_007773465.1:0-4419 GCF_000696425.1 Galeopterus variegatus | reverse complement strand
TCTTAAGATCCTCCACTTCTCAACCCTAATCATTAGCCAGGAAGCAACTAAGAGGCCATGATCCCTTTCTGGGAACAGCCATAATCAGTGACCAAACTATCTTTAAAGTATGTAGACCAGGAGGAGATGGTGGAAGTAAAATCAGACTATCAGTGCATTGTTGAGTAGCTCTTATGATAAAAGGTGCATCGATTTCAGAGTGCATATGGTCCAGAAAGCTAAAAACATGAAACAGAGTAGTTTTTTTTTTTTTTGTCCTTTTTGTGACCGGCCACACCGCGCTCAGCCAGTGAGCGCATCGCACCGGCCATCCCTATATAGGATCCGAACCCGTGGCGGGAGCGCTGCTGTGCTCCCAGCGCAGCACTCTCCTGAGTGCGCCACAGGCTCGGCCTGAAACAGAGTAGTTTTAAGGTCCACAATAATGTGGACATCGTGGACTGATTGGTAACCTAAAAAATTATGAATGGGTATGTTGTAATGGGACTGTACATATGTAGAGGCAGAGGGGATAGGAAATCTCTGTACTTTCCTCTCAATTTTGCTGTGAACCTAAAACTGCTCTAAAATATAAAGTCTATTTAAAAAACAAACAAAAAATGTCAGTAGTTTGAAGCTCTACTGATAGCCTGAGAAAGATATCAAAGGTCCAATGTAGTCAGTCTGACAAGAGTCAAAAGGAGCAAGGCCCAATGTGATGAGACTTCTCCCACCACACCCCCACACCCCCCCACACATGAGTCACGGAGTCACAGGTCTGGCATGCAGTGATATCCTCTGCATCACACTGGTTCAGCAGCTTGATTTCAGTCTAAATCAGTGGATGAGCCTTTATGGTGAGTATCTATATACGTGACCCAGATAATTCAATTAGCAGTTAAAATTCGTTTTCAATTTGCAGCCCCAAAGAGCATGTCTTTAATCTGTCAGTGTGTAATTTTCCAAGTGGCAAACCAAGCAGCTGGGCTATTGGCAGCAGCCCAAGAACCTGAGTTCTGCCCACTGAATGGAATAACCATGTCTGTTTTCAGTTCAGCTCTGAAGCTGAACAGCCACTGCAGCCCAGTGGATACTGCTGGCTTTCAGCTTCTCTGAACCGAGGGCCTCTTTGATCCAGTAGCTTTGCTTCAGACAGTGGAGTGGGAATAGTTTCCCTTCAGGGGGATAGCTGCCACATTATTATGTAAAGCCACGGTACTGTTGGGGCAAGGCTCCTATGTTCTTGACTATATTTCCATTTGACAAGCAAGGATTTTCTGATCCTTCCCACCTTCTTAGTTGTGGAATTTAAGTTGATCCACTCCAAAATGGAACTGTCAGGCCAGAGTCATCAGACCTTCGTGGATCAAGCATTCAGACCCCAAAGGGTGCCTCTATGTGGAGGATACTTCCCTTTACCAGAAGCTCCAACTGGCAGAATCATCAGTCACAGAGACTTGTACTGTCTTCAGTACCCAGAAGCCAATTTTGGTGGGGTTTACTAGCCAACACTGCTGGTGGAGGTATTTAGTTTAGCTAGTAATAGTATACCAATGTTCATTTTCTTTGTTTTGGTAAATGTACCATGGTTGTATAAATTAACATAGTAGAAATTGTGAAGGGTATACAGGAACCCTGTACTATCTTTGCAACTTTTCTGTAAATCTAAAATTATTCCAAATTAAAAGCTTGTTTTAAAGAGTACTCAATGGCTCTCCATAACTTCCAGCATAAAGGTTAGACTCTTGAGGATGGTATTTAAGACCCTTCACAGTTAATTCCAACCTGCCTGTTTCTTAACATTTTCTCACACTCACGTGGTACCCTAGCTATTAGTCTACCCAGTGCACTTAACAGCAGCTTGCACATACCTTCACTTCTTATGTGCTACCCTTTTTGTGTGAAATGCTGTTATCCCACCTCTTCACATGACAAGATTCTAGCCAAGCTTCAAGGCTCTGCCTCAGTCTTACCTTTTCTGTTATCTCATTCTTGATGCTTCTAACTCAGAGTTAGTCTAGGTATTTTTGTATATTCAAGGGTACTTCGAAAAGTTCATGGAAAGATTTGTATTATCTTTTGTTTTTCTATGAACTTTTTGAAGTATCCTCATATTCTGCTTAGAAATCTTCACAGTTTGGGGTTTCTGGGCAAGATGCCGGAATAGACAGTCCCCAGCATCACTCTCCCACAAATCAGCCAATTTACAACTATAAAAAAGCAACAGTAGCCAAGCTGGAGCTGCTCAGGGGAAGAGGAGGAGAAACCTACAGAGTGCACAAAGGCAGGAAAAGCCACAATGAGAGAAAGAAAAAAACCACTCCAGCCATTTTGTGCCACGGCCGCTTTAAGGCTGGAGCTGTTGAGCACACAGAACAGGAGCCAGCAAAAGCTGCAGCTGTGCCCATTGGATGAAGTTGCTTGTAGGCAGCAGGGGAGAAGAGAGCCTTGGTGGCCCCCAGGCCAGCAAGATCACTGATAGGGTTCCTATGGACCCACATAGGAGCAAGGAGCCACAACAACTGAAAAAAAGGAGCCACTCAGATGCTGGTGAGTCATCGCAAGGGACCGGCACATGGCCCATCCCATGGGAAGTGTTTCCAGCATGGGCAGTCAGGGAGCCCACAAGGGGAACACTGGAGCACAGCAATTACAGCTGACCCGCACCCCAATCAGTGAAGGACCACTCAGAGGAGCCTGTTCAGGAATATAGAATTGCATGGGGTGCAGTTTGATGAAAGACTCAGGCCAGATCAGAGTTTCTACACACCCCAGGTACACTGGGTCTCTGGAGAGCCAGAAGTACCTATAAAGTTAACCATTAAAACCCGAGCTGCACATAAAGCCTTCCCTAGGGAATCAGCAGCAAGCCAACAATTTAGCTAAACCACACAGCTCAAGTACTGGTCCCCACAGGAAGTTCCCCCGTTTTGGAAGTAAGCAAAGGACAAAAAATTAGTTCCAGTCCAGGCACACCACCAGTGTCTTCGGGCCCACCTGGGGACCTGAGGCATCAATCTGGGGACTGGACCCCCCCGCCTCCCCCCCACAACCAGGCATGCTGCCTATGCCTCAGGGCCCACCCAGGGGCCTGAGGTATGGAGCCAGGGACTGGACCCCCCAACCCACAATCAGGCAGGCCGCCAGTGCCTTGGGGCCCGCCAGGGGTCCTGAGGCATGGACCAGGGACCGGACCTCCCCCCACAACCAGGCCCACTACCAACACCAAGGAGCATGCCAAAAACATCACTTCATCTGGGTGGCCCACCACAGCCACCACAATAACCATAGCTACCACGAAAGTGGATAGATGCCACAACCACCACACAGATGGTCTGCCAGCCACTAGAGTGTATTGACACAAGGAGAATCACCAGCAGAGACCAAAGGAAAGAAAAGGATGTCTCTCTCTACAAAGCCCATTCCAGAGTGACAGAAGAAGCATCTGCTCTGTGATAATATTGGGGGATCTGAACACACTTCTCAGCATTTGACAGATCATCCAGGACAACAAATCAACAGAGTAACCATTACTCTTTCAGAAGGAGAGAAGAAATCTAGAGTTACCAGAGGTCGGGAGGGAGAGGGAGAGAGAGATTGGACAAGGGGCATAAAGAATAAGTACGAGTTGTAACAATATATATGCTAGTAATATTGATTTGATCAACATATGTCAGTGCTGATCCCAAAAAATATGTATAATCAATTATGATTTAATAAAAATTTAAAAAGAGAGAGAATTCTTCACAGGTTAACACTGTAAATGTTGGTAGCTGTTCTCTATATGATGGGAGTAATATTTTTTCACCTTTTTTATTGCCAGTATTTAGCTTGTTGCCCATTTCCAATGAGTGGTATATAGTAATTTTTCAATAGATGTTCATTAAGTGAATGACTGAAAAGTTTTAGGGCTATGTTGTATGTGGTTATGAAAGAGGTCTACTCTTTGTGTCACTGAGATATTAAAATACTGTCATTAAGTGGACACTTGAGATTCATATTTAATATTCGGAATTGGGTTTTTGACCATTCTCATGTATGCACCAGAATTTCTTTGTCTTTTACTTATGTTTTAGGAGGGCCAAACATGTGGGCTATTACCTCTGAAGAACGGACTAAGCATGACAAACAGTTTGATAACCTCAAACCTTCAGGAGGTTACATAACAGGTTTGTGTTTATAATTTGTTATGTTTGATTTGTGAATTATGTTTCTTTTTATGTAATATCTTAGAATTAGTTTTACTTTGCCATCAAATTTGTGTTAGTAAGTGATAAAACTCATATCATTCAGTATTCTAGAATAAAAAAAAAAGTACCTATTTTTCCTGGAACTATCTTCATTTGTTGTTTGGAGTTAGCATGTGGAAGATATTTTCCTGAATTCTAAATGATAGTCAAGATTTTCTGTATAATTATCTAGTTTCACATTTTAACATTA
>NW_007773464.1:3119-4420 GCF_000696425.1 Galeopterus variegatus | reverse complement strand
CAGTTGTTTGAGGAACCTCCATACCATTTTCCATAGAGGCTGCACCATTTTGCAGTCCCACGGCTGCTAACAATTTCTTCCCTCTAAGCACATGCTGCTTTTCATATCAATAGGAGGGGGCTAATTTCCACTTCCTTTCATACTTATAGTTTCTTCCTGAAACTGTCATAGCAAAAAATTATGGTCTGGCTGACTTAAACAAAAGAAATTTATTTTCTCACAATTCCAGATCCTGGAAATCTGATATAAAGTTGCCAACATGGTTGGGTTCTGGTGAAGGCCCTCTTCTTGGCTTGCAAAGACCACCTTCTCACTCTGTCCTTACATTGTAGAGGAAGGGAAAGGGAGAGAGAGAGAAATAGAGATAGATTCTCTGGTGTCTCTTCTAAGGACACTGATTCCATCAGACCAGGATCCCACTCTTATGACCTCATCTAACCATAATTACCTCCCAAGGCTTCATCTCCAAATGAAATCACATTCTTGGTTAGGGCGTCACCACATGAATTTGGGAGGACACAAACATTCAGTCCATGAGCTTTCATCTTATAGCCAACATTCACTTCCAGCCATGTGAATGAGCAATCTTCAACCCTGAGCCCAGTCAGACTCCAGATGACTGTAGCCCGAGCTGACATTTCACTGTAATCCCACAATAAATTACAAGTTAGAATCATTTGGTCAACCTTAGCGAATTCACAGAACCATGAGTGACAATAAATTGTTGTTTTGGTACACTAAGTCTTGAGTTGGCTTATTATACAACGAAAGCTAGTTGAAACAGAAATTAGCACCAGAAGTTGAAGTGCTGTCATGTGGCATTGTTTTGGGACCAGGAAGTGAGTAGAAGTTGAGAGTGTCTTGAGGAGACTGTTAGCAAAGGCTGGATGACAGTGAGACAGGGTGTGTGTGGGGGGTGGGGGGGAACCACAATTACAGTGCCCGAAAGTTCCGCAGAACTGTTGACTGCAGTAACGTTGAAAAAATAAAATATGCCCAATAAAATGAAAGATTTGACTAAGGAGATTTCCAAGCAGGATGTTCAAAATGTTAAATTTTTAGCCCTGTATGACAAGATATGAATATAAAGAAATGATTAAAAAAATGAACTGTTCAGGATTCAAACAGAATTTAGAGAAATGTAGTAGAGTTACAACCTGCTAGGTTTATACATAAAATATTTATTATCCTCCAAATATCAAAATGATATAACAAAAAAGACTCTAAGATATGATCCCATTTTTTATATCCCTTATCCTGTTCAAATTATTTTCATGATCCATCTTTTCAATCACTAATTT
>NW_007773464.1:0-1660 GCF_000696425.1 Galeopterus variegatus | reverse complement strand
GGGGGGAGAAATATCTTCTATTAGAAGATGTTAAAAATTGTTTGTTTCTTTATTTTATGTTAGTCAGAATCCATACAGAAAATATCATGAATGAAATTTCTTTTTGGTCAAATCAATCTTTTTTCAGCAAGAGAGAAAATTTAAAGACAAGTTAATCAGGAGCATTATTGTCTATTTGTTTTAGGTAGTTGTGAAAAAAGAAAAAGAGATATTACAAAGACCAAGGATTATTGAAGGAATCTTGGAAAATAGGGACTATGTAAAAGAAAAACAAAACCACTTGATTGTTCGTTACACATCACTTGAGGATTTTATGCCCTGTTCATTTATTCACGAAGTTCTGGTTCTAAATGCTCAAATGGAATCAAGACTGCTTTTCTCAGGGGCAAGAAAAATGCCATAGGGTTTTCAAATCAGAATTCATGTTAATAATTCTAAGAGCAAAGGCTTGTCTTCTGAAATAGGAAGATTAACTCTGCATGTATTTGTATACCTTACCTTTTTTTTTTCTTTCTCCCAGCATTAACACGAAATGTGTTTTGTTGACTCGTGGTGTGCCATATTAGTTAAATTAAACATCAAACATCTGCCTAACTTTAAGATTCTAACATGAGTATGTTGGCAGTGTCAGTAAAACTTGAGCTGTTAAAGGCCCTCAATCAGTNGAATGGAAGATAGATCTTGAAAACATTATTAGAAATGTAATGAGCAAACTAATTTGGGGTAAGGATTAATCACCAGATTTGGGTTGTCCAAAACCTTCACATTCCAAAGAAAGTTTTGGTCCTTGACCAGCTGCTGGGAAATAACCTCTAAGCCCCTGGAATATCTGGCCTGGCCTGATAAAAGTTCCTGTGTTTACTTGGAGCCTTGGGCCATGCCATATAGTTTATGACAACCATGTGATTTAAGGTAGGGGCTTTTGATCACGTGGTATCAATTTGACCTCTGGAGGAGCTGGAGACTGAATAACTAGGGTCAACCACAAGGGAGAGCTGAAGACCTAGATTTAATTTACTTAACAGGCAAATGTTAAGGAAAAAGTCACCAAAATTTTCTGGGACTTAGTTTCCTTATTTATGCAATGAGGATGATGACAGTTCCTCTATCCATGTCGTCAAGTTGTCATGAAAGTCAAAATATAATATTGGTAAAAGTGCACTGCAAGTTACGCGATGCTATCATATGTCTGTCAATGCCATTGTGATTTCTGAATTCCTCTTCTAATTCTGTGACTGCTACTACCACTACCTCCCCCACAACCACTACACTATTATTACCATTAACTGTAAAACTTAGGAGAAAAAGCCCAAGACGTTGAGGTAGCCTGGCTTTCACTAAAACCACATTAAAAAATAATCTTCAGGGCCAGCCCGTGGCTCACTCGGGAGAGTGCGGTGCTGATAACACCAAGGCCCCGGGTTCGGATCCCATATAGGGATGGCCGGTTCGCTCACTGGCTGGTTGTGGTGCTGACAACACCAAGTCAAGGGTTAAGATCCCCTTACCGGTCATCTTTAAAAAAAAAAAATAATAATCTTCAGCTTTTTCCCTCAAAACAGTGTTAAGGTTTTGATACTAATTGGAGAAACTTTTTTTGGGGGGAGAAATATCTTCTATTAGAAGATGTTAAAAATTGTTTGTTTCTTTATTTTATGTT
>NW_007773463.1:0-4420 GCF_000696425.1 Galeopterus variegatus | reverse complement strand
TTATCAGGATAGAAAATTAGGACAAGATGGCCAAAATTATGGGCAACATTCTTTAAAATATATACATGGGGCAATGCATAAGTGACATTCCCATTTGCAGTCAATGAAGTTGAGTAACAGAAGGCCTAAAGGACTTACTCTGTGTCAAACAGAAGTTGGTAAATGATCACCTGACTTATCTCTTAGGATTTTCTACGTATGTGATCATGTTGTATGCAAACAATTAAAGTTTTACTTTTTTCTTTTCATTTTGAAAGCCTTTATTTATTTAGTTTTTATTGTTTTAGGGCATCCAGTATAATGTTGAATAGCAATGATGAGGAAAAACAGTATTTTTTTTTAAATCTTAGTGTTTAATCTTTAAATATGAATTAGCTATAGGTTTTTGCAGATACTCTTCATGATGTTTCTTCCTCTTTCACTTTACTGAGAGTTTTTTTTCGCGGCATGGGGGGCATGTGGGGTGCTGTCTGCCATGCCAGGTCCTTGGAACACAGGACAAATTCTAAGTACTACATAACCAAAGTCAAACTGTAAAGTGAAAAAATTCAGGATTCATTGGGCTTTGTAATGTTTTTTAAAGTGTAAGAGCCAAACTATGCAGAGCTGATTATTGACTGATTATTGACTCTTTCTTATATTGTGGTGCCATTTTGCAGTTTAATATTTTAATTTATTCATATATGCAGTTTGTTGGATTAAAGACACTTAATGTCCTGAAAGGGAATGGATGGAATTCTGGCCTGCTTAGACTCTGTGGAAGCAGGAAATATACACACAGAGAGTCTATCAATGTAGACATGACTTATCTTTTAGATTTATTACTAAATCACTGATGTCAATAGTACAAATGATAGCTTCATGACTGTACTTACTTAGCCAGTTTTAGTTCTTCCTCTGAAAATCTACCAAATCTACCAAAGGATCATCTAGGTGAAGATTTAAAAACTTTTCCCTTACTAGGAATTTTTAATAAAAGCAAAATTTTATATAATGGAAGGCAGTTTTGGTCACTGAAATTCTTACAAATATGTTTTTTCTCTGGTTTATGCAAGCAAAAAACTGTATACATGTGGTGGAAAGAATAATGGCCCTCCAAAGATATCCAGGTCCTAATCCCTAGAACCTGTGAACGTTTTATATTACATGGCAAAGGGGAACTGGGGTAGCACATGGGATTAAGATTGCTAATCAGGTGAATTTAGAACAGGTAGATTATCCCGGATTATCTACCTGGGCCCAATGTGATCACGGATCCTTAAATGTGGAAGAGGGAAGCAGGTCAGAATGATGTGCTATGAGAAGGACTCGACCCACTGTTGCTGGTTTTGAAAGGGCCATGAGACAAGCAGTAGGGGCAGATTCTAGAAGCTAGAAAGAGCAAGACACAGATTTTCTTCTAGGGCTCTGGAATGGAACACACCCTTGTTAACACTTTGATTTTAGCTTACTGGGACACATTTTGGACTTTGACTTCCAGAAGTATAGCATAATAAATGTGTGCTTTTTGAGCCACTGATTTTGTGGTCATTGGTTATAAAGGCCATAGAAAACTAACACATTGCATGACATTTAAAATGACATCTAATATAATTTCAAATAGAAGCCTATAATGGTGTGTTTCTTCATGAATTACGATGTATGCAGGTCTCTGACTTCTATTTTTTAAATTTAGAAGTTTGCACATTCTGTGATTCAGTGCTCTTCTTTTGGTTCATAGAGGGTGAAATTTCCAAACCTGACATCTTTTTCTTAGTACTAAAATTATTTGGTCAAAAGAGAAAATTGTCCAGATCAAGGCTTTGCATGCCTCTCCTAGTAATACTAATTCCTATTTGCTGTTTTCTGGACTAATTTACCTCCTTCCCAGGAATAGAAAAATGAGGGAGGGAAAACTTCAATGCTCGAATTAAGATACTCAGTCCGTTTCTATATTTTATTCTATTTCTAAACAAAGCAAGCAAAAATGGACTTCTTTAGTGATTTTTTAATCTCATGGTTTCAAAATATCATAATTGCCTTTAAAGTCCTTATTTGAACCCAAAAGATGGTTTAAGAGGAATCCTTAGATGTGGAGAAGTGATTTTAGGGTTGCTGCACTTACTAATAAATTTACTAACAGATAAATGGACAGTTTTGTTAACTGACAAAAGGTACATTTTGTTTTCCTTGAATGTTAAGCCTATTTTCTCTGAGAATAGAAAACTTGGGCCCATGGTAGCAGGCTGTTGGACAAAATTCTATCAGCACCATAAAGAAAGCTGTATCAGCAATTCTGCATTTATTCTCACTTTCAGAGATTCATAAATCTGCCATAAAAATACCTACTGTAGGCTAAAACTTGGCACACCATAACCTTAGTCTGGGAACAGTTCTATTTTTCTCCAGTTTGGAGAAAAGCATCTCAATGGATTGAATTTCCAGAAACATTAGAAGTTAGGCATTTCAAAGACATCTTGTGTTTTCTTATAATAAGACGCCTTTATTCTTTTAATTATAGAAAACAAGGTTGATAGTATCAGAGTGGATCCCTTCCACCCAGAACTGGCCATAGGTTGGCTCATTTGGTGAGTAACCAGTGACTATGAAAATACTCCATTGCTGGTCTATCAGCTAAAATAACGATATGAAATTGCAATTTACAAAGAAACTCTTCTAAAGTAAACCCTCCTATAACAAGACCATTCAAAATCCTATCTGATAATCTGTGGGGTCAAATGAAAATAGAGTCTAAAATGAAACACTGCAATGTTGCTAATTTGAACTAAACAACCAAGGGCAAAGGCCAAAGTCAATTAGCCCAAACTTGCAATCTTTTTAAAGAAGTAAACATCATTAAGAGGGAATTAAACCTTAAGATGGACAAGAAGATTAAACGAGACATAGTTGTTTCAAGTAAATTCAAGACTCCATGCCGACACAGGTTTTATCCTGGAAGAACCTGGAGATGGAATTGCAAGGTCTGAGGAGATGTGGGAAATGGGGGAATTGCCAGAAAACACGAAAAGGACCAGTGTAGTACATCCTTCAAAAAAAGAATAAGCAAATCTAGAAAATGACAAATTAGGAATAGGTTGCCACTCTTCAGAAAAATTATCAAAAAAAGCTTAGCAAAGATTTGTGAGACCTTAGAAAATGATGCAAGAAAAGCTGTAATCGTTAGGAATCAACATAAACAGGGGCACCTCAGGTGACGCTTCAATTCCAGCTCCTTGTCTCTTCAAGTCTTCCCTTCTGGATTCCTCATTTCTCCAAGGGAACCATTATCCTTTATTATCCTGCTCAAAACCTGGCCTTCCTTGACTTCTTCCTTCTTCATATCCAGGTCAAATAGCTCGGGAGACATACTGAGAGGTGTATGACCCAGGGTCTTATAGGACGACTTGCCATTCTCTTTGTGCAAACCACAAAGGCAAGAATTTCTACATTTAAAACGTTTATTGTGGGCATTTGAGAATGCTATTGTTACATCAATCCTTTCTCATGACCATTTAAAGCCTTACTGGGTTTAGTTAAAATCAGCCTTTTTCTCCCCCTTCTTTGATTCTTCAAGAAACTAAGAGAGCAAGTGGTCAACATTTCCTTCATAACCCTTCTTATTTTTGAGGATAGTAACGATGCCATCTATTAAGCGACTCTTTACTCCGTCCTTAACCCTCTGTAATCTTGCTTCTGTTCCCACCATTTTGATGAAACTGCTTTCACGAAGGTCACTTAAGACTTCAATATTGCCAAAATTTTTTTTTTTAAAAAAGGTGACCGGTAAGGGGATCTCAACCCTTGGCTTGGTGTTGTCAGCACCACGCTCAGCCAGTGAGCGAACCAGCCATCCCTATGTGGGATCTGAACCCGGGGCCTTGGTGTTATCAGCACCGCACTCTACCGAGTGAGCCACGGGCCGGCCCAATATTGCCAAATTTGATGCCACTCTCTCTCTTAATTTTTACCTTCACTTTTCTGTGACATTTGACACATTCTTAAAATGTGATTAGCAATTGTAAATGCAAATGCAAGTACTTGTCCTCAACTATAATCACTGTTTTCTAGTGCATTTTTTCTGTTCCTTTATTTCTAACTTCTATTGCTATTTAGTGTATCTCTTGTTAACATTGTATAGACGGATCGATTTCTCTTTTTAAAGCAGTGTCTTTTAAATATTTTAATTGCTGATATATTGTGTTGATCTTACACTCTTTTCCTATGCATTTTTATTGCTTTCACCCCTCTCCCACACTTTCTGTGTATGGTTACAATAACAGATTTTTTTTCTCTAGTGGTATAGGAAGTTTATTTCTAAACAAGCTGCTATATTTTGGTTGAATTGTGCCCCCCAGAGTTCATTAGAAGCTTAATTCCCAGTGTGACTGTTGAGGGTGGGAAATCCTATTATGGTAATTGAAAGGTGGGGCCTTGAAGAGGT
>NW_007773462.1:1988-4420 GCF_000696425.1 Galeopterus variegatus | reverse complement strand
GGGCCTATTTATAGGGGTAAATACAATGAAATAATTCTAAGTTGTGTATCCAGAATTAAAAGCATAGCACATAATATGGTGAAGGTTAATTATATCAATATACGGCTCCAAATGGAAGGGAGTATACTTATTAAAATGAAACACCCAGGGAGTTTGCGTGGTGGTAAAAGACTGTATGTCTACATCTTTAGTTGCTGAAATCCATTATGCTCTTCGACTATAATAATAACCACAATAATAGTAAGTGACACTTAAATAGCACCTTTCAAATTTGACATTGCAACACTTTGCATGTGGGCCTTTACAGTTCCCAGAGCCCGCCCCACACATACCCTCACTGGAGGTGCACAAGAGGGCCTGTGAGGTGGGCTGGGCAGAGACGCTCCTGTCCCCTTAACAGATGAGGAGACCAGGTACCAAAGTCCACACTTTTGGGGGGAACAGAGCCAAGCCCCTCCGTGGGTGTCCTAGCACTTTCCACATTTCATTTTGGAAACAAGTGACCCATGTAGTAGATTGTTCCACAGGGGACGTTCATGCCCATTGGCAGATAGGATGATTGAGCTGTCAGTACTTGAAGACACTTTGAAGATTTGCTGCCTCATTCACAATCATTCAACATCAAGTATTAATTGTAGTTATAGTAATCATTTTGAGTATACCTTGCACTAATTCTGCAGTTTGCAGTTTACAAATTATTTTCATGTACATGTTGTCATTTGAACCTTATAATTTCAACATCAGACAGAAAAGACAAACATTATATTCCAATTTTAGCATTTAAAAAAATCTACAACCAGAGAGGTTGCCTAGATCCCCCAAGTTTTCTAAGCTAAGAATGGCAGCGGGGAAGGACTGATGAGGTCTTCGGACCCAAACCCACACTGCACACAACAGAACCTGGCCTTTCCCGTGATTCTACTTGGAGGCCATGAGAGAGGTGAATGCAATTTTGCCTCTAAAAAAACACTTAAAAATGCTAACCCTGGGCTAACATACAGAATGTCAGTAATGTTAGCAATGCAGAAGTGATTCTCAAAGCCAAATTTCTAACTCTGAAGCTCCTTTCCTCAAATGTATTTTTCAGCAGTGAGGGAATGGTGGCACTGGAGTGACTAAATGCATAGCACTGGATGTCAGTCCGAACTGGATTTAAATTCTCACTCTGACCAGCTCTGTGACCTTGCACGTGTCACCTTTGCTGAAATCGGCTCTAATTTGCTCATTTTAAATACTAGAAAGATGATCCCCACTCAGCCCATTTGTTCTGAGTATTCAATAAGATAAAGTATGTAACGTCCTTAGCTTCAGATATAATAAAAATTTCTTAAATAATAGCCTTCAAAAAAAGAGCCTTTCCTTATGTATGTCATGCTTAAGAAAACAAGCCCAGAGAATCCATGATATTTGAAGACAGACTCTTATCTAGATTCAGTGTCTCCAAAAGCTCTGCACTTCCTTATAGGTCCCCTGGATCAGGGGCAAATATTTCCAGGCTCATCTGTCACTTCACCTCCGCAGCTTCAGCTTCAACCCCATCTTCTCCCCGCCCTTTCCTTCTGTTGCAAGAACCAAGGACATTTACAATGTGGAAAAAATGCAGACCAACCGAATGAGAATAAGCAAAGACTATTTATTCAGAGCTCGTTCTAGCAACGTTGTTGGCCACTGTCACTAGTGTTTTGGCAGAAACTCAAAGGAAGGCAGAGGACTGGGAAGGCTTTTCAGTGGAAAGAAGGAAGACAGAGGTGGACATCTATGGGATAGGTTAGGGAGCATATTTGGCTTTTTCTGATTGTTCCTAAATTGGAAGTGGGCTTAGGGGTGGGAGAGATTTGGAAGCTGTCAATTACTAATCAAGTCCCAGACATTTTGGGATGATTGTTGCTGGGGTTATTGTTTAGCTTTGAGGATTATTGCCAGAGATAGTGGTCTGACTGGTGACAAGTCTGACTCATAGATAGCAGGGTCGATTGCTGGGCTGGTTACTGGAGATAAAGCGTTTGTTTCCTGGGCTGGTTCTATTTTTGTACATGCTCTGGCTACCGTCCATTTGTGCATTCAGTCTCCCTATAGGGTTCTGTGAATCCTTCCTCCACCACTTTCATTTCACGAGCCTTCATCCAGTTCCCTAACTTTATCTCCCACCTGCCCCAATAGACACACGTTCAGCTCACAGGGTCATTAGAATTAGCTGAAAGCACTAGATATTACACTTTCATTTAAAACTTGTACTCTTTGCCTAAAATCAACATTCCGATTCCATAGCCTACCTTACAATGTCATCTCACAAGCTGAGACCAGAGGTCATCTAGCCTAGTGCGCAACAGCTCCAGCTCTGGGGTGAGACAGTAGATACCAGCCAGCTCTCCACTTCCCTAGACACGTTTCTACGTGCATGCAAGGGGCAAGCAGTAGAAGCAGGTCGTGGT
>NW_007773462.1:0-1346 GCF_000696425.1 Galeopterus variegatus | reverse complement strand
CACTTCCCTAGACACGTTTCTACGTGCATGCAAGGGGCAAGCAGTAGAAGCAGGTCGTGGTCACAGGGTTAGATGCAGGAAGTGCGCTTTCCCCTGCCTGGCGCCTCCCTCTACCTCACCTCTAGCATAGAGTTCTGACCACCCCTGCAGCTCTATCTACCTCCTCCTCCCGCTTTTTCATTGTGTATCATCCACCTGTCTTAATCACAAAGCTTTTAGCAAGCAATCAATTTTCAATAAATACTTGTAGAATTAATTTCCTCCTGGACATGTGCTTTGTTATTATATTTATCCCAAGTCAAATTCAATAAATTTAACGGTTTTGAAAAAGCATTAAACTCATCTCCAGATTTGGAGAGATAGAAGTGGTTTCTCACAGATGTGGAGGGTGACATGGGCACAATTAAATAATTATCCTCCTTTAAAGAGAAACATGATGTCCACGAGAGTTTTTGAAAAGATTAAAATCAACCTGATTGATGCCATAGGAGTCTCTGCTCTCTGGAGGGTTCTTAGTGGAATTCGGCGGGCTTTTCAGGTCTTTGTTGCAGTCCAATCTGCAGAAAGTGCCCCATGTGTCACAGGACAAAGCAGGATAGCAGACAGCCCTAGCCTGGCATGGAGGAACATGGGGCAGCATGTTGAGAGCATCTGATGTTTAGGAAATTCGCTTTGACCTTCAGCTTCCTCTACCTCAGAAATAGAGTCAGAAATCCCCCCACCCCCAACACCCGTGGGCAGCAGATGGGAGACAATTTCCAATTGTGGGATCTTGCTCTCTATCTCTTCAGGATTGTGTGAGCAGGAGATAGAGAGCTGAGAGGAGAAAACAGAGAAGATCATAAAAGGAGGGAAAAACAACTTGGCGGGGGCAAGGTCATTATTTCATGGGGCAAAAGGACGCATTTTAATTTTAAGGAATTATATCGTCTCTATTTTGCATGAATTGATCTTCCTCGGGAAAGGAATTTTGATATTACTGTTTTGATTTAGAGTGTTTCAGGGTTTTAAAGGCAGACATATGCTCCAAAGCTGGAGGGACTTGTGGGCGTCTGTGTCCCACTGGTTGTCGTCCCAAGGTCAAAAGCCCTCCTCCAAGCCGAGATGCTGCGGATGTCCCCACGTCCTCCCTTGGGACCTGCTGAGTCAGCCTGGAAGAAAGTCGCCAGAACCCACTGGGTTCAGCTAGTGGCCTGAAAGTGCAGAGTCCGCTCTGCGAAAGAGTATGCATTCGTAAAAAGATGTTTAACCCGCACGGGAGACGCCCTATTGTTTTGACCTTCACGACAATTGGGTGTAAAACTTTGAGTAAACACCTTCCTGACACCTATTACGGGGGACTCCGC
>NW_007773461.1:0-4420 GCF_000696425.1 Galeopterus variegatus | reverse complement strand
GGATGGATGGATGGATGGATAGATGGGTGGGTGGATGGATGGATGGATGGATGGATGGATGAGTGGGTGGATGGATGGGTGGATGGACAGATGAGTGGTTGGATGGATGGATGGATGGATGATTATGTGGATGGGTGTATGGATGAATGAAGGGTGGGCTGGTAGACAGTGGGATAAACACCTGAGTCCGTTTCAGGCAGGGAATGAGGGAAATGTGAGATGATTCCAGCAGAGAACTTGTTGGAGCCAGCTGGACCTCAGGGATAGAATTTCAGCATGCATAGACAGTGGGATAAACACCTGAGTCCGTTTCAGGCAGGGAATGAGGGAAATGTGAGATGATCCCAGCAGAGAACTTGTTGGAGCCAGCTGGACCTCAGGGATAGAATTTCAGCATGCATGGCATGATACCTGTGTCCTCCACCAGCTAGGAAGTCAGTGAGCCAGGTGAGGACCAGGAGACTCAGATCTTTTTCTTGTTGCAGCTTTATCATCCCCTGGACCTTGGCCAGTCATCTGCCCTCCAGGCCTCGGTTTCCCTGTCTGGAATATGAAGACTAACTGGATGAGGTGGGTTTCTAAGGAAGGCAGGAAGAGACTCCCAGGTTCTCTCTCACCCACTCCTGGGCTCAGTCCAAGCACCTGCCATGCATCCTCTTCCCCACCGTTTCCCAAATGCCTGAGCATGAAGCCAGCTGGAGAGATGGGCTGCAAGGAAAGGAGAGCTGGCCCTGGCCTGAGGTTGGCGGGTGGAGAGGCTGCTGTGGCTGAAGATACTCAGCGGGCCCCTGGCACGCTTCAGGCTGAGTCACCCTGAGTCACCACTGTCACTTCCTACCACACATTCCTTCACTCATACAATGTCCCTCAAGGCCACCTCCCTGGAATCTTCTCGGGCAGTTGCCAAGGGTGTGGGGGGCGCTCAGGCCTGTCCCAGCTTGAGGGCAGAGGGCTCAGGCCCTGGAGTCCTGGGAGGGAGAGAGGGCTGAGCAATGTGTCATCCCAGCAAGGGGTGATGCCCTCTGAGACCTTCCAGCTTGGGAGCTCCCTGACCCTCACTGGGCCAGGTGCCTCCCTGCGGCCCCTGAGCTGCCACTTGTAGACTTGGGAGAACACTGCCTCTGCTCACTAGGTGTCACCGGGTGAGGAGAAGGAGATGCCCACCTGCCCCTGCATCTCCTGACCAGCCCTGCCCAGCCCCACAGACCGTCACGGTAGACAGGCTGGCTCTGGGTGGGGCCCCTGGCTCTCTCCTTGTCCCTGTGGCTTCCTCACTGGGTGGTGTGGGGCAGGCCACGCAAGGCTCCAGGCCTCCACATCCTCATCATGGCCAGGTGCAGTGAGACACTGCCTCCACAGGGTGGTAGAAGCATGCGCGTTCCTCTGCCCCTCTGGGGACCCGGGTGACCCACAACCCTCTGATCCTCTGGGCTCACCTCTGGCAGGTCCTGTGACCTTGTGTCATATGCCATAGGGAATATGGTGCTGGCCCTGGGAGGTGAGCATCTTTCCAAGTTGAAGTGTCTGGGCTGCACTGGGAGCTTCGGGGCCCGGGATGGTGACCCCTGAGTACAGGGCTCCTGGGGGGCGGGCAGAGAGGAGCCTGGGTGGTGGCCTGGCCTGGTCAGTGGCAGGTAAGACAGCGGCTGGGAACAGGAGGCACAGGGGACGGGCGGGGGCTGGTGGTCTCTGTGTACGGGGGCCCATGTCTCAGCCCTCCACATTCGCCGGGGCAGGAACCTGGGACACAGGAGGCCAGCAGCCCCTGAGCCCTGGTCCTTTCTGTTCATTCCCTTCTCCCTGAACCTCTCAGCGCCTCCTCTGCACCGGGCACCGCTCTGCTCTGCACAGACCCGCGTCCCTGTCTAAGGAGGGCAGCATTCTAGTGAGGGGAGACCGAACACAGATGACAGACTTAACGACATGCATGTCGGGGAGCTGATAAAAACCACAGGAAGGAAAGAGTGGGGTGAAGGAAGCGGGACCGGGAGCTGGGGTGCTCTCTGTGAATGGCACTGGAGGGGACGAGGAGTGGGTGGGGGGTACCTGGGCGTGCCCAGCCCCTCTGGGGAGCAGCGGGGAGGCAGGCAGAGGGGGCTGGGTGAGGGTAGCGGCCCGTCCTATGAGGCCTCTCGGGGTGGACCCCCGTGCTCCGGGGTGATGATTCCAGGGCCCCTTCTCTTCCCACAGGCTCCTGTGTGGGTGGGATGCTCACTGGTCCTCCCACTCACGGGACTTTTTAAGGACTTTGACTTTCACTGGAGTGAACTGGGGAGCAGAGGAGGGACAGGTCTGATTGTTAAAGGGATACTCTGGGTGCCGGGGTAAGAAGAGATGGGGTGGGGGTCAAAGGTATATTTATGATCCATTTTCTGATGCCCCTCAGCTCTGGGGACACAGAGCTGGGGCAGATGAAGTCCTCTCCAGAGGTGCCCTGGCTGAGGAAGGTCCCCAAAGACTGATGAACACCGTGGAAGGACCTGCAGACTAGAGCTCTCGGCGCTTGAGGAGGGAAGAGCCAACTTGGGGAGGAAATCCAGGGAGGCTTCCTGGAGGAGGGGATGTCTGAGGTGCCTCGAGGGCTGAGCAGCAGCTTCCCAGGGAGAGAGGCAGGAAGAGGGGCAGGTACTCCAGAGAGAAGGACGGAGCGGGCAAAGGCTCGAGCGTGTGGGCAGAACTCTAAGCACCCGCTGCGTTCGTTCACCCATTCACTCACTCATTCATTCCTTCCCTTGCTCTCCACATACTCTGGCACGCACTCCGTCTGCCTGGCACTGCACTGGCCCCAGAGAAATGCCAACCCCGCCCCTCACCTGCCCTCTGCGCTTTTGCCTGAGGAGGGGGTGGCCGTCGCCAGCCAGGTTTAGTAGCCTTGCAAACATCCTTCCCTCCCCAAAACCCTGTATCCCAGCAAGCCTACATTTGTTTTGTATTTGAAATTCCACTAATTTTTTCGTGTCTTTGCATTAATGATTCCTCTTTAAACATCAAAGGGAGCCGTAGGACAATTTTACTCCTAACAGTTTTGTACGAGAGGCGGCTGATCATTATCCCACGGCTCCAATGATAGGCTGTGCTCAGTTCGGATTCCCAAGATTACGAAAGGAAATTCAGCTAATTATAGTTTGATAGAAATTACAGTCCTGTTGATCCCTGATTGACTTGGCGGGTTGGCATGAATCACTGTGTTCTTTGATAAGATTTTATTAATCTCGCAGGAATCTCATCGCAGGAGAAGTTTCTTTTGTGTTCCTCTCCCACGAAGCACCTGTGCATGTTATACCCCAAAGACATGGGAGCCTGGATTATGGGGTTGTAGAAGCAAGACCAGAGGCCTGGGAGCCAGGAATCCTGGTTTCGTACATAGCAGTAACTTGCTGTGTGACCTTCTGCTGTAGCCTTGCCTCTCTGGTCCCTGGGCCTTTGCTATTTCGAGCCTGGATTATGGGGTTGTAGAAGCAAGACCAGAGGCCTGGGAGCCAGGAATCCTGGTTTTGTACATAGCAGTAACTTGCTGTGTGACCTTCAGCTGTAGCCTTGCCTCTCTGGTCCCTGGGCCTTTGCTATTTCATCGGAAGGGGGACAGTGTGGTACACTGGTTAAGAACGTGGGTTCTGAGCTCAGCCTTTCTAGTTATGTGCCTTTGGGCAACCTCTTTGAGCCTCAGTTTTTTCATCTGCAAAATGGGAACGGTGATAGTGATACTTTCCTCCCATGGTTGTTTTAAGAATTAAATGAGATAATACGTGTAAGCTAATATAATGAAGCTAAGATATGATATATATGTAAAGCAGCTGACATAGTGTGAAAGCTCAAAATATCCTGGCTATTTGTTATTAAAGTGGCCCACTCGAAAGGGGAGATCCCCGGGGCCAGGGGCAGAAGAAGCTGCAAATGACTCCCACAGTTCCACGTAGAGAAGAGATCTGTAGTGGAGAGAGCTGTGAGGGAGGCAGAATCCCAGCTCCCAGGTGGGAAAACTGAGACTCAGGGAAGCCCTGGCACTAACCCTCAGCTGTGCAGGTAGCAGGAGGCCTGTAAACAAGAGATTCTCAATGTCCCTATTCCTAGCACTGTGCCTGGTGGCCTCCAAACACGTATCTTGGCCTGAAGAGATGCACGATCTTCTGGATGGCATTGACTAGACAGAATTATGGGCACAGGCTTTCCTTTTCCCAGCACGATCAGGGAACAGAACTCCTGATGACCATTGGCATCTGGAGTTGGAGGGCAGGGGTGGAGGAACCAGGGGCACCTTCCAACTTGCTTAGGCCTAAAAGAGACCCCACCCAGCCAGAGGGCGACTTACCGTGACTCTGATGATGTGCATGGGCCCCTTCTGAATCCTGATTCTGGTCATATGTATCAGTATAACTTGCAAAAGTAGGATTTTTTTTTTTTTCCCTTTTTGTCTTTTTTC
>NW_007773460.1:3466-4427 GCF_000696425.1 Galeopterus variegatus | reverse complement strand
TATACACTAAACACTCAGAATTTACAAAAATTCCTACAGATCTTTAAGGTTGGATTCAGAATCTCTTGAACAAGTCAGTGGAGAAGCGCAAACAGCTTTTACCTAACCAGAAAGAGGGTGCCATACTGTGTGTTTCCAAATGCTGGTCATTTTCCAATTCCTGAACACCACTAAGACTATTTCTGGCCTCTCTTGGGGACAGGATGAGGCCATGTGACTGGGTCTGACCAATGGGAGGTCAACATGTCTGGTCACACAACCCCCATGTCATTGTGATGTTTAATTTCACATGTTAACTTGCCAGGGCCACAGGGTGCCCAGATATTTGTTCAAACATTATTCAGGGTGAGGGTGTTTCTGGATGAGATTAATGTTTGAATCAGTGGAATGAGTAAAGCAGATAACCCTCCCTAATGTGGGTGGGCCTCATCCAATCAGTTGAAGACCTGAATAGAACAAAAAGGCTGATTAAGAGGGAACGCCTTCTGCCTAACTGCTTGAGCTGGGACATTGGTCTTTTCCTGCCTTTGGGCTTGAACTGAAACACTGGCTCTTCCTGGGTCTTGAGACGGCTGACTTTCAGACTGGAACTTACACCCTTGGCTCTCCTGGGTCTCTAGCTTGCCAATAGCCGATCTTGGGACTTGTCAGCCTCATAATCTCTCTCTCTCTCCACACACACACACAAAGGTACTTCAAAAGTTCATGGAAAAATAGAATCAAAAGGTAATCCAAATATTTCCGTGGACTTTTTGAAGTACTGGGGTTTGCGTATCTCCTATTGGTTCTGCTTTTCTGGAGAATCCTGACTAATCCAGTCACCATCTGCTCTCTTCTCCCCTCCTGTGGAGACCACGTGGTCATGAATTCCGTGAGAGCAAAGAACGCAGCCTCCTTGTTGCTGTTTGAGGAGAGCTGCCTGACCCCATCAGACCTGATGAGGGTGAGAAATCAGCTTTAC
>NW_007773460.1:0-3456 GCF_000696425.1 Galeopterus variegatus | reverse complement strand
CTCTCTCTCTCCCCCCACACACACACACACACACACACACACACACACACACACACACACACACACACACACACACAAAGGTACTTCAAAAGTTCATGGAAAAATAGAATCAAAAGGTAATCCGAATATTTCCATGGACTTTTTGAAGTACTGGGGTTTGGGTATCTCCTATTGGTTCTGCTTTTCTGGAGAACCCTGACTAATCCAGTCACCATCTGCTCTCTTCTCCCCTCCTGTGGAGACCACGTGGTCATGAATTCAGTGAGAGCAAAGAACGCAGCCTCCTTGTCGCTGTTTGAGGAGAGCTGCCTGACCCCATCAGACCTGATGAGGGTGAGAAATCAGCTTTACTGCATTACACTACTGAGATTTGGGGGTTTCTACAGCAGCTGGTGTTAATCACCAAATACACCCCCCCAGAAGGGAAAGAAATACAAGTTAATGTATTTCCACTGAAGAAATCATGGTGAGATGTGGAAGGGACCTTTGAGAGGTCAAGTCATCCAGGTCAGGAAACTTTTTTTTTTTTTTTGTCTTTTGTCTTTTTCCGTGTCCGGCAACGGATCGCAACCCTCAGTGTTGCCTCCGTACCAGACCGGGGACCAGCAACGGGATTGCAACCCTCGGTGTTGCTCCCGTGCCTCGCTCAGCCAGTGAGCGGGAACCGGTCTGTATGTGGGATCCGAACCCTCGGGCGGGAGCGCCGCCACGCTTCCCAAGCGGCGCACTATCCAGTGCGCCACCGGGCCGGCCCAGGTCAGGAAACTTTTTTTTTATTTTTGTCTTTTGTTTTTTTCCGTGTCCGGCAACGGATCGCAACCCTCAGTGTTGCCTCCGTACCAGACCGGGGACCAGCAACGGGATTGCAACCCTCGGTGTTGCTCCCGTGCCTCGCTCAGCCAGTGAGCGGGAACCGGTCTGTATGTGGGATCCGAACCCTCGGGCGGGAGCGCCACCACGCTTCCCAAGCGGCGCACTATCCAGTGCGCCACCGGGCCGGCCCAGGTCAGGAAACTTCTGAGAATCTTCTGACAAGAGGAGATGCAGCTTCTGCTCCAGCCCCCTGCACACCTTCGTACAGGGCACTCACACCCTCACCCCCACTGTTTCTATGTAGCAGTGCCCGACTCCTGCTGAGGGAGGGGCTCTCGGAGTGGGCTGGGAGAGAATGCGTGAATGCATTGCACGGTATGAGAAGCACTATGGATGGAAAGAACAGGATGCTGAGAGAGATTAGCCGGCTCGGCCTATTAGGATGCGGGTGGGGGTGGTGGTCGAAGCTGGAGATCTTCCATATGAGAAGAAGCCAGCCAGGCCAATAATGGGGGAAAGGGCATTCTAGTCAGAGAAAACAGCACCTGTGAAGGCCCTGAGGCAGGACAGGGACTTAGAGTGTTCTGAGAACTGAAGACCAGCGTGGCTGAAGCACAGGGAATAGGGCAGGGGTGTGTGGCACAGATACAGTCAGAGAGGCAGAAAGTGGCCAGGGGGCACAGGCAGAGCCCCGGTAAGGACTTATGGCTTTAATGCAAGGGGATGGAGAGTGGCTGGAAGGACTTTAAGCCAAGGAGGGATTGATCTGATTTGCATGCTAAGAGGATCACTCTGGCTGTAGTGTGAATAACGAACTGGTGGGGGAGAGGAGAGGATGTGGGGAGACCATTTGGGAGGCCAGGGCAGTAGTTCATGGGAGAGACAGGCGGTGACTGTGGAGATGGAGAGAAGAGGAAGGGATGGGGCTCGGAAATAGTTTGGATGGGGGGGGCAAGGGAAAAGGGGTGTCAAGGATGACTCCTGTGCTCCTGGCTTGATCCTCTTGCATCACACGGAGCAAATTCCTCAGGTGAGGCAAGCCAGGAGGGGAGGCCCAGGCACCCCCATGCAGCCTACAGTTACCATCTGTGTCTTGGTTGATAACCCTCTAAAGCTTCCCAAGGCATTTGATCTGAAATGTAGATTAGAATCACTTTCTTGGTCTCTTTAGTGAGTAAGATTTGAAGATGATTTCTAAACTGTGGCAGAGAAGCCAGTCTTTACTGTCCAGGCCCCTGTCCCCAAGTTTCCTGGGGCTGGGATGTGTCCAGAGGCAGCCTGAGCAGCAGAAGCCAGACAAGGAGCCCACCCACCCTATGTTCCCTAACCCCTCTACCCATGGCACAGGCCATGCCCTCTCTACGTGGGGAACTGTAAAGGAGAGGAGCCATCGGCTCTTGAAAGAACACGAATAAAGGGCTGGCCCGTGGCTCACTTGGGAGAGCGTGGTGCTGACAACACCAAGTCAAGGGTTAAGATCCCCTTACCGGTCATCTTCCAAAAAAAAAAAAAAAAGAACATGAATAAATATAACTTGTTTTCTATTTGATTATACAGTCTCCTGAGAATGCTAAGTCATGGCTGTTTTGTAAATGGGCATCAGCAAACCATTTTGCAGAATGGTTAACATCAGTGTCCTTGTTGTTGATTCCTATTTCCTGAGTGTACCATGCCTCCAGTGACCTCCTCATGAGGGGTTCCTGTGCCGGCCCACGCGGCTCCTGCCAACTCCCTTCTTTAAAGAGCACATCGTTCACAGCCTCTCAGTCCCTTTCCTGCATGGCTCCCAAGGACCTTGGTCCTCTAAAGCCTGGTCCAGGGTGAGCCTTGTTCAGACTCTGCTCCTCCCTGTGGGCACCCCCTTGTGTTCTGGTTTTAGGGCCCACCCAAGATGTTCCTATAGCTTTGTTCACTGTTTAGGAACATGGCAGGGAGCTCGGCTGAGCCCACTGTTGGAAGGAGAAGAGGTCAGTGGGGCGTTGGTCTCCGATGGCCAGGGTTGGAGTTTGGAGGAGTCTTGTTCCTCACATATTGGTGATACTATGGGCACAAGCAGGAAAGGACGGCACAGACAGAGGAAGGCCTCTGCGGGCGCAGTAAGACATGAAGCTGTAGATATGGTCAGGAGCGGAGCTGGCGGGCCCCAGGGCTATGGCGGGACTTTGCATTTTATGATAAGCTGTTGGAGGATTTCAGGCAGGAGATTAAAATGGTCTGATTTACACTTTTTTTTTTTTTTTTTGTCTTTTATTTTTTTCCGTGTCCGGCAACGGGATTGCAACCCTCGGTGTTGCTCCCGCGCCTCGCTCAGCCAGTGAGCGGGAACCGGTCTGTATGTGGGATCCTCGGGCGGGAGCGCTGCCGCACTTCCCTGATTTACACTTTTAAAGACCATTTATACACCAGTTGAGACATTTTCAACTTCACTGACAGAAAACCCTGACCGGAAATGGGACTGACTAATAAGGAAAGTCTATTATCTACATAATGGGAAGGCCTTGGTGGGAGTTGCTCAGGTAGGTAAATCCGTGGTTCCCTTTGCCTGCTGCCCTGCAGTGCTCAGCATGCTGCCTGAGCGCCCTCGGGGCTGCCACACGGCCCTACCCACAGGTCTACAGATGGGACAGATGGAGGCACTGCAGG
>NW_007773459.1:0-4421 GCF_000696425.1 Galeopterus variegatus | reverse complement strand
AAACTTAAAAGTATTATTCTTAGTCGTGCTCAACTAATGAACTATAATAATGATTTTCCGCAGTGTTTACCACATAATATGCAAAATGAAGAGGATGAAGAAAGAGTAGTGTGCGAATATTGTTTTAGTATGTCCTGAGGCAGCCTCGGTGACCATTATAGAGTGAGCGAATACTGGTATGGTAAGGGTCAACTAGCTGGTGCCAATTTTGTGATCACGTCCCACATCAGATCACATACATGCCATAAGAAAATTTCCAATACAAACAGTAATACGGATTATTCAGTGTAAACTCTTATAAAATTATTTAGGAATTATTTCATAAATTTCTGAAGCATTCCCTAATTATTGTTTTTTTCCAAAACTAAGCTTTTCCTACTTCTTATTTTTCATGGTGGAATAGGATTCAAAGAACTTGTTAGAAGTAGTATATGAATGAATAAATTATTCCTTTTCTAGAAACAATATACTGTAAAAATACTTGCACGTGTTAAACCCAACTGGACAAAGACACGAGAATTTCTACATCAATAGTCAAGAGCTAGTTAAAATTACATTTCCTTCCTGAAGGAAGTATGATTTCTATTCAAGATTCCAAGATTTATATTGTGTACCTAAAGACGTAATTCTACATCCTATTTATGGTGATGCTTTTATGGAAACCAAAGACAGCACATAATAAGCAAATAACAATTCTGATTGCTTCATAGCCCAACCTTAGTAAAAAAATGAACATTGTTCACTAAGACTTACTTAGCCACAACTCCCATTGGCTTTAACGGGAGTTTTGCCATGGCTGAAGACCACAAATAAGGTCCATGTTTCTGGTAATAAAAAGACTGCCCTGTTACTGTGGAGAAACTGTTAAACCGCAGAGTGAAAGAAAACAGTTTCATGTCACTGGAGAAGTCTCCAAGTTGACTTCCATTAAAATGTAACCTTATAGTAGGATGTGGATGATTAGAAAGTACTTAGGATAAAGGACAAAGGTTACTTTCCCAAAAGAGTAACTGTGTTCAAGTGAACGGAGATGTAGATGGGAAGCCTAGGGATACTGGCTCCTTTCCCATTCTAACACTTATTTGACTTGTCTTCTTTGGCAAGTTACTTGCAGGTCCTCCCCCTCCCCTTGCCCCTGTGCCAAATCTCAGCTCTAAGGCCCTGGTCATCTCACAGCTGGACGACTGTGACCTTTCCTTCTGACAGCTCCTGCCTCCTGCATTTCTTCTCTCTAATCAGTCTAATACTTTCCTGCTCATATTTTCTTCATTCCTTGTTATTCAGTTCCTGTTGCTCATCTCTTTAAAATCTCCTAATAATTTCCCATTTTTATTTTCATAAATGCCACTTTTCTAAATTTTGGCTTTTAGTTCTTCAATGACCAAAATCTGCTGTCTGTTCATACTCACCAAACTGGTCCTTTCAAGTGGGAACACTGATAAATACAAGAGAATATGTGTTGAGAGAAATCAGCCCTTCTGAATTCCAGAGAGTTGAAAAATAAGTGTCTCAACTGATTTGAGATTTTATCAAGTGGAGAAATGGGTGTTATGCAGCAATTTGTTAGGGTTTGGGGTTTTTTTGTGTTTTTCTTTTTTCTTTTTTCCTTTTTTTATTTTAATCTCAAAGAAGAAGAGTTTCATCAAGGTTTGATTACCTAAAGTCCTTCTTTGTTTTTATACATAATTAAAACCATTGTTTTTATACATAATTAAAACCAGAGAGTTTTTGAGATTAGAACCGACTTTTGAAATTATCTAATATGGTTTGAAACCTGTTTCTGTTTTCACTGACGAATTATTTATTGAAGACACACTTTTGCATTAACCTGGGTAGGAGTCCCTAAGTCCTACTCACCCTATCTCCTGCACTAGTCCTGAGAGGTTGCTTGGGGCCTTAGGATTCCACCAATATGTTCCAACTTCCTCATTTACAACTGAGAAAACTGAAACTCACAGAATATATGTAGTGTAGAGCTATTGTTAAAGGCAGAACTGACACTAAAATTCAAAATGTCTTGGTTGCAAGTCTAGGGAATCTTCCACTGTGAATTTTATAACCATTCTTCCTTATTGTTTGTTTGGAAAACCGTTCATCCAGGTTGAATGAGTCTGTAGTGATTTTTAGCGTATAACAAGGGAATAACCTCTTTTCCTCCAATGGAATTCTACGATATCTATGCAAAATGGCTCACAATTTCCTGATCAATAAGAGTGTAACACAAATTTGGAAGTATTCTTAAGTATATTGTCTTAGCTAATCCAATGATAGAAATAGAAGTTATGAGTCTTCATGAAAAAATATGGTGAATAAGTATCCTACCTATAAAATATGTCTAATGGATTGAATGCATAATATAGTTCTATTTGAGAATTATTTACATGGTTGAGAAAAATAGATAATTGGATAGGAATAGTCTCCAGTCAGGCTCACCCTTAACATTTGTGAGCACAGGGCAAGACTAAATATGGAGACTGATATACCATATACTAAATATTTTTAAGCTATAAGTAAAGCTAGGTCCACAGCCATGCCTGAGTTCCTGTCATCCAACACACCACTGTCCTGTTCCCTAAAGATTGCTCTCTCATTCCTGAGGCTTCAGGAATCCTGGGCTTTTTCCTTAACCAGCCTTCATTCTCTAAGTGGATCTTCTGGTGTAGGGCAAGATGGAAACTGAGGCCGAGCCCAGAATTCCTTGATAGTTTCTAGATATTAGAACCCAAAATGGGACTGACTTGATTAGGCTCCCTTAGTGATCTGAGAATGACAATATTCTCTTCCCAACCCTTCTCTTCTCTGACTCAGGATTTCCAAGTCAAGCACTTTCCCAAGTTGTCTCTTCTACATTCTTGATTTTTACATTTTTCCAAAGCAGAACTCAGCCAAAAGTGTAATCAACTTGATATGTTGAATAGCCTTTCTTGGCTAAGAAAATACTAGAGGTTTGCATGGTTTAATTGATGTTAATATTTTATATTTACATACAGTTAATGGAGTCTTGCATGTGATGCAGAAGAGGAATTCTCTGGCCTCTCTGATTAAAAATGAACACACAAACAAATAAATAAACATCTTGTTGAAAAAATTTCCTAATTATATGATTTTTCAGTTTTGGTGCTACAAAACATTATGGAGGCAATTTGGAAAATAGCTTATATGTTAAATGTTTCCTCATAATTTAGGTAAAGAATTGTTAAAAAATACAACTTCGGTTTATAAAAAAAATGATATTTATAATTAATTTCTCCTGACCAAATCATGTGTCAGATTTTCATTTCAAATGAGAATGACTGTACTGTATAGTTCTTATAAACCCTTCACTAATGAAATCATGCTATTGAATAAGAAATAAATGCCTTTAACCATCAGCTAGATTCGGTAGCTAATATGAGCATTTAGAAAAGTTTAGACACACCAAAGCATGGCATTTAACATTAGAAATAGTTTTGCATCTGTAATGTTTTCACTCCTGCTGTTATTTTCCACTGACAGGTAAGAGTGAGGTTTTGACACTCTTAATATAACATAGGGTGTTAATCTTATAATCACCCTGTCAGCACTTTCTGTCAGAGTGTTAATGGCCACCTTTCAGCCACTCAGAGGCTCTTGCCAATAAAAATAATACCGGCATCCAGCCAACCAGAAGTTATTCAGCTACTTTTTTTCTTTTCATTTTTTTTAAAGCAATGAATAAATTTTTTTTAAAAAGTACCAGCCTTAGAGTCAGAAGTCTACCTCAGTGCCCTACTTGCCTACTTCTGCGGTTGACTCCCTGCCTGGTAATAAAATTCAAGCTTTTTCCCTGGTCGACGTCTTTACACTACATTTGAACTATCAAAACTATTTCTTAGTTTTCAAGTCAATATCCCAAGACAAAAAACATCCTTTCAACAAGATCGAAAGCCACAACTACTAACATACAATTAAGAAACATCAACACCAAAAAAGTATAGTCGAAAGCAATAACTGATATTCATACAGGTATGTTTATTATATGATGGAAGCCTTTAGAATCCATTTCATATAGAATTTTGAAATGAAATAAGTTAAGGAAATTATAATTACCTAAATTTTTATGCTCTGGATTTGATCCTTTATTGATTCAAACAATGGCTTACAAATTTTTAGATGAGGAGGTAAAAATGAGAGTTGACTATGCAGGGAAGATTATCTGACCAGCGGACTGTCTGGTTCTTTGAAATTCATTTCATTCTTTTGACTTTTCTTTCCTCCCTTTCCTTCAAAAGAAATCTATTTGGGTATGAGGACTTCCATTCTCTGTTTGCTATCTTCCAGTTCATTCGACCCAACTACCCTGTATTTAGATGTTCTAAATTAGTGCATTTTTGTGGCTTTATGTGTTTGTAACATCTTTGGCAAGAAAGTAGCTCTATGTCACATAATTTCTCATTGAAATG
>NW_007773458.1:0-4422 GCF_000696425.1 Galeopterus variegatus | reverse complement strand
TCCTTCTTATTTCTATCTGAGATCTTCTCAGAGAAGCCTTTACTGTTCATAGTTCTATCAGCGTTCTGCTCACCACCACATAACCATTCTCTAAGACATTCCAAACTTTCCCTTGTCTCTTTGTCTTCCTCTGCGTCCTCCAAACTCCTCCAACCTTTGCCTAACACCCAGTTCCAAAGCTGCTTTCATGTTTTGTTATAAGCAACACCCCATTCTCAGTATCAATTTTCTGTATTAATCCGTTAATGTTGCTTATAACAAAATACCTGAAACTGGGTGATGTATAAAGAAAAATGAAATTTATTGCTTACAGTTTCTGAAGCTGGGAAGTCCAAAGTCCATCTGGTGATGGCAAGAGTGACCCAGGGGTCTCACATTGCAAGAAGGTAGTAGCAGAGAGAGAGCAAGGCAGAGTCTCTTCTTCTTTTAAAGCCCTCAGAACCATACCCCTAACAATCATTTTTATCCGTTCACCACTGCATGTTCCTACAATCAAATCACCCTTTCAGAGCTCCACCTTTTGATTACCATAATAGGATTTCCCAGTATCTTAACAGTCACAGTTAGGGCTAAGTTTCTAAAACATAAAACTTGGAAGACAATTCAAGCTTTGGTGAGTTTTGGGGGACATAACTCAATCCACTACACAGAGTTTTTAGGCTTTTCTATATATAGGATCGTGTCATCTGCATACAGGGAGAATTCAATTTTGTCTTTTCCAATCTGGATGTCCTTTATTTCCTCCTCTTGCCTGATTGCTCTGGCTAGTACTTGCAATACTATGTTAAATAGGAGTGATGAGAGTGGGCATCCTTGTTTTGATCCTGTTCTTAAGGAAAAGCTTTCTTCTTTTTCCAATTCAGGATGATATTGGTGGTGGGTTTGTCCTATATAGCTTTAATTGTGTTGAGATATTTCCCTTCAATACCTAATTTGCTGAGAGTCTTTATCATGAAGCGATGTGGAATTTTGTCCAATGCTTTTTCTGCATCTATTGAGATAATCATATGGTTTTTGTCCTTGATTTTTTTGATTTGGTGTATTGCATTTACTGACTTGCATATGTTGAGCCCTCCTTGCATCCCTGGATGAGTCCCACTTGATGGTGGTGTGTAATTTTTTGGATATGGTGCTGTATTCTGATTGCTAATATTTTGTTGAGGATTTTTGCATATATGTTCATCAGAGATATCAGCCTGTAATTTTCTCTTTTTTGTTGTATCTGTCTGGCTTGGGTATCAGGTTGATGCTGGCCTCATAGGATGAGTTTGGGAGAATGGCCTCTTTCAATTTTTCAGAACAGTTTGAAGAGAATTGCTATCAATTCTACTTTAAAGCTTTGGTAGAATTCAGCATTAATTCCATCCAGTCCTGGGATGTTCTTTATCAGGAGACTGATGATTGCTGTTTCAATCTCATTGTTTGTTATTGGTTTGTTCATGTTTTCTGTGCCTTCTGAGTTCAGTCTTGGTAGTTTGTATGTGTCCAGAAATTTATCCATTTCTTCCAGGTTTTCAAATATTTTTGTGTATTGTTATTTATAATAGTCTCTAGAGATTTTTTGCATTTCTGTGGTATGAGTTGTAACGTCTTCTTTTCATTTCTTATTTTCATTACTTGGGTCTTCTCTCTTCTTTTTTTAGGTAGCCTAGCTAATGGTTTGTGTATTTTGTTTATCTTCTAAAAAAGAAACCAATGTTTTGTTTCATTGATCTTTTGTATCATTTCTTGGGGTCTCTATTTCACTTAATTCTGCTCTTACCTTAATGATTTCTTCCTATCTACTAAATTTGGAGTTGGATTGTTATTGTCTTCTAGTACTTTGAGGTGTAGCATTAGGTTGTTTCTTTAAATGCTTTCTGTTCTTTTGATGTAAGCATTTATTGTAATATACGTCTCTCTTAGTACTGCTATTGCAGTATCCAATAGGCTTTGGTATGATATGTCTTTATTTTCATTAGTTTCAAGAGATTAATTTCACTGGGTTTTTCAGGAGTGTATTGTTAAATTTTCATGTATTTGTATAGTTTCCAGAGTTCCATTTCTTACTGATTTCTAGTATTAATCAGTTGTGCTCTGAAAAAATACTTGAAATGATTTCAGTTATTTTAAATTTGCTGGGACTTGATTTGTGACCTAACATGTGGTCTATCCTGGAGAATGCTTAATGTGCTGATGAGAAAAGTGTATTTTCTGTAGTTGTTGGTTGAAATGTTCTGTAGATGTCTGCCAGGTTCAGTTGATCTAAAGTGTAGTTTAAATCCTGTGTTTCTCTGTTGATTTGTTGCCTAGAGGATCTGCCCAGTGCTGAGAGAGGGGTATTCGGGTTCACAACTGTTCTTGTATTGTGGTCTTTCTTTCTTTCATTTTTTTCTTTAGGTCTAATAGTGTTGGCTTTATATATCTGGGTGCTCTAGTGTTGGGTGCATGTATGTTTATGATGGTTATGTTTTCTTGCTGGATAGATCACTTTATATAATGGCCTTCTTGGTCTCTTTTTATGGCTTTTGGCTTAAAGTCTATTTCATCTGATATAAGAATAGCTACTCCTGTTCGTTTTTGATTTCCATTTGTGTAGTATATATTTTTCTATCGCTTCACCATTAGTCTGTGTGTGTCTTTACAGGTAAGGTGAATCTCTTGAAGACAATATAGTTGGGTCTAGCTTTTTAATCCAATCCATCAGTTTGTGTATTTCTATTGAGGGTTATTATTGACTTATTCCTGGCATTTTGTCAATTTTCACTTGGATGTATTAAATATCTTTTGTTGCTTTCTTTCCCTTTTATTGGTTTTTTTTTTCCTATCTTCATTGGTTTCTTGAGGTAGTTTGATTAAATTTCTTTCTCTTTCTCATTTGCATTCTTGTTCTACTGTGTCTTTTGTTCTACTGTCTTTTGTTCTGTCTTGTGTATTCATGGTAATGATTATTGTGTTTTGGATTCCAGAGGCAGGACTCCCTTGAGAATTTCTTGTAGGACTGGTAGTACAGTAGTTAACTCCCACAGATTTTGTTTGTCTGGGAAATACACAATTTCTCCCTCATTTCTGAAGTATAGCCTTACCAGTATAGTATTCTTGGCTGGCAATTTTTTTCTTTTAGTATTTCTTTTAGTATTTAATATTTAGTATTTTAGACTCCCTGATAGATGACTTGACACTTTTCTTTTGCTGTTTTTAAAACCCTCTCCTTGTCTTTGAGTTTGCCAGTTTGACTATAATGTATCTCAGAGAGGACCTTTTCAGAATGAATCCACTGGGGATCTGTGGGCCTCTTGGATCTGAAGGTCTGTATCTCTCCTTATACCTGGGAAGTTTTCTGCTATTATTTTATTGAACAGTTTTTCAATGCCTTTTTCTTTCTCCTCCCATTCTGGAACACCCATGATTCAGATGTTTTGGTGCTTCAGGTTGTCTGCTACCTGTCTTAGATTTTCTTCATTTTTAAAAAATTCTCTTTTTTTGTGTGACCCTGGATAATTTCAAAAAGATCATCTTCAGGATCAGAAATTCTTTCTTCTGCTTGCTCTAACCTGTTGCTTAAGCTCTTGGGGTTTTTTTTTTTTAATTTTCTTGAATAAATTCTTCAGTTTGAAGAGTTCTGCTGCATTCTTTTTTAAGGCATTAATCTCCTTGTACATTTCCTCCTTCAGGTCCCGGATACTTTTTTCATTTTGTTGTATAGTCTAACTGAGTCTTCTTGTATCTCATTTAGTTTCCTTAATATTGTTGCTCAGAATTCCTTTTCAGTCATTTCAGGTCCTTTCTGTTCTATGGGGTCTGGTAATTGAAAATTATTGTATTCTTTCGGTGGCATTATATTTGCTTGTTTGTTTGTTTGTTTTTTGTATTTGTAGTACCTATACATTGATGTTTTCATCTGGTAGAGCAGTTGCTTCTTTTATTGCTGTGGAGTGGGCTTTGTGGAGGGAGACTTCCTCCTTTTGATGTGTTTTATATTGACCATTGAGTGGAGTGATTTAGTATTGGTTCTAGATAGATGTGGTGTAGTCTCCATGTGGGTACTTAGATCATATTCAGTATTGGAATTGCACATGACAGCCTCCATAACCTAGTCGCTGGGACACATAGTGATTCCTTGTTGAGGTTGGTGACACTATATTGGTTCATCCAGAACATGGGAAAGCTCTTGAATTCTTGGGAGAAGCAACTGGGTGCCCTTTAGCTCTTTGGATGGGGTTGGTTACCCTGGGTGGGACTTTCAGCACCCCAGCTAGCTCCCTGTGACCATGATGGGCACTAGGGTATACTCATGCTCCTCAGTCTGAATGGATGAACCTGGGGGCAGGGGGTTCTCTTTCCTCTTTTCTATAGGCAGAGGCTCCTCCTGGGACCTTGATTCCCCTGGTTGGGGGATGGTTGATGGTATTAGCGATTTCCTTCCTTACTCTATTTGGGTAT
>NW_007773457.1:2764-4422 GCF_000696425.1 Galeopterus variegatus | reverse complement strand
TAATTACTGTATGAATATTGCTGAAGTCATATTTTGCCATATGCCTTAGTGCCCCTTTTATGAGGACCCATGGAGCGAATTTCCCTAACACCTCAATACCCAGAAAAGCCAGAAAAGTTACTCTCATTTCAAGCAACAAGTGTTTTTTTGTTTGTGTGCTTGTTTTCTTCAACCTAGATACAACATATCTATGGGATATCTTTTTTCCTTCTTAGCTTTGTCTGCTAGGGAGCTTAGTGTTAAAATTTTCAGTCCAAGATTAATAGACACAGAGTATCCATTCTGTGTCAGAGGCTGGGGCTATATTATTAATATGACACACCCCTGTTCTTGGGGTCTCACAGTCTAGTCGGGACACAGACAGACATGCAGGAAATCATGTCGATCAATGCTGTGAGGGCTAGCACACGACTAGTATTAGCACATAGTAGGGCTCTAATGCACCCACGGAATGTCACAGAAGGCTTCTTGGAGGAAGCACCACCTAAACTGAGTGAAAAGGNCGGGACACAGACAGACATGCAGGAAATCATGTCGATCAATGCTGTGAGGGCTAGCACACGACTAGTATTAGCACATAGTAGGGCTCTAATGCACCCACGGAATGTCACAGAAGGCTTCTTGGAGGAAGCACCACCTAAACTGAGTGAAAAGGGATGAAGAGGCATTAACCAGGAGGAGAGGATGAACAGAGGTTCTGCAGGCAGAGGGGAAAGCCTATGCAGAGGCTAGGAAGTGAGAGGGAGTCTGAGGCCAATGGTAGATTTCCATTTTCTACTTCTATCCCTGGCTTTGTATACTCTTCAACTCTTATTTCCCTTTGCTCTGATTTTCTCTGCTTTTAAATTTTCTTATTTTGTCAAGGCCTCATACAACTTTTTGTAACCATGTGTGATACAAACGAAGATGCAAAAAGCCTGGGCAGAATATTCTGTAGATGACACTTGTTTGCTCAGAAGCCTGAGCTCCTTCTCTTCCTTCTCCAAGTGTCCCATAATCTGTAGCTCTGGCTGCTAAGGGTGTTCATCTCATCCCTCCAAATGTCTCCCAGAAGCCAACGCAATGCAAATCCCTGTGTCTGACCTGACAGCTCCTGATTAATGACTGCACCAAATGTCAGCTCCATGGGAAGGAATTTCTACCGGGAAATCATAATGTTCCCAGCCAGCCCACAGCTCTCTGATTTTTCACTTCTGTTTCTCTATTCATTGTGACTTACTGCAAGAGAGGTCAGGCAACTTGCTCTCTAGAGACACAAATGAGACCTTGAGATACTTGTGTGTCATTTCCTCTCCTTACAGTTCCTTCCATAAGAAGGGTGTGAGCTCAGAGTGCAGCATCTCAGTCCAGCTTCTCCTAACCCTCTGTGTGGATGTGACTATTCCTGCAAGGAGCACCTGCTTCTTCCTTCTCCATGGCCACAGTTGGCACTTTAATATGACTGTGGGAGAGGCATGAATTAAGCAGACTGAGAACACTTTGTGGGGAGAATAAACACAATCTCACAGGGAGGATGAGAAGGGGCAGGAAAGAGATAGCCCCCACCCAAACTTCATTCCTCATCCCTGTGTGAGCCAGCCAGGCTCAATTAGGGCCGTTAACATGGGAAGAATAAGATGTTCTGTTGGATTTATCATGCATTCGAGTACATCTCCCAT
>NW_007773457.1:724-2085 GCF_000696425.1 Galeopterus variegatus | reverse complement strand
GAGCTCAGAGTGCAGCATCTCAGTCCAGCTTCTCCTAACCCTCTGTGTGGATGTGACTATTCCTGCAAGGAGCACCTGCTTCTTCCTTCTCCATGGCCACAGTTGGCACTTTAATATGACTGTGGGAGAGGCATGAATTAAGCAGACTGAGAACGCTTTGTGGGGAGAATAAACACAATCTCACAGGGAGGATGAGAAGGGGCAGGAAAGAGATAGCCCCCACCCAAACTTCATTCCTCATCCCCGTGTGAGCCAGCCAGGCTCAATTAGGGCCATTAACATGGGAAGAATAAGATGTTCTGTTGGATTTATCATGCATTCGAGTACATCTCCCATTGTCTATCAACCAAACCAAGCAATATTATCAGCAATAAAAACACCAGGTCCTCACAGGTATAGAAAGCTTTAGTTTTTCTCTGCACTGACAAATATTATCCCACATGACCCCAGGACCTTTGCACTTGCCATTTCTGCTCTTTCTCCCAGATCTGCACATAGATGGCTACATCAAATCACTCAGATCTGAAATCAGTCCTCCTTCCATGGAAGCTTTCCTTGACCATTTAGGCAAAACCCGCCTCCACTTAACCTCCCATCACTGCTGTCTCACTCTTCTTTGTATCCGTAGCACTTTGCAATGTGAAACTAGTTTACTTGTGGGCTGTCTCCCTCTATTGGCCTGGAGACCTGGAGGACAGGAACTTTTTACTTTATCCCTAGCCATGCACAAGCTGTCCATTGAATGCCTAACACATGGGAGGTGCTCATGCATATTTTTTGAATGGGTGAATAGGTGGGTTCCATTGGGTCTCCAACAGAACCCTGTGAGGTACCTAGTGCTTCGTGAAAAAACAGAGCTGGGACTAGGATGGGACTAACATTCACCCAGGGTATAAAATTTAAGTAGGTGCCAAAAAACTCAGAAAATAAGATAAAAAATATTTTAATGAAACATTTTTAAAAAATCTCAATTAAGGCAAAAGAAATCCATGATGAACAAAATATGAAAATTTTAAATAAAGACAGGATTCCACTGGGCAGTCTCATTTGCTTCCCCCTAATCCTGGCCCACAAATCCTGCATTTATTTAAAATTTTGAGTGAAATAAGCAAAGCACCAAGGGATAAATACTGTATGTACTCATTCATCTGTGGGAGCTAAGAGAGAAAGAAGGAAGGAAAGAAAGACCACAGTAGCGTGTTGGACTTGCAGAGGGAGGGCACATTCCTTGGGCTACAAAGTGGAGTGTGAGGGAAGGAAGAGGGGGAGGGAGAGGGGGAGAGGGAGGTTGGGGCTAACTGGTGGGGGACACAGGGTACAAATGCAATTTGTGGTAATGGGTATGCTGCCAGTATGAATCT
>NW_007773457.1:0-279 GCF_000696425.1 Galeopterus variegatus | reverse complement strand
CAAAACCTTCTCCAGTTACATGTCCCTTTCCTTACCTCTGGTAACCATTATTCTGAATTTGCTGTTATTATTCCCATTAATATTTTTACATTTAGGTATTCTGTAACTTAATCATTTTCCTTTGGCATTATGTTTGCAGGAGCAATCCATGTTGATACATGAATCTCTAGTGTGAACATCAGGAAACTTCTTCTATAAAGATCCAAATAGCAAATAGTTTAGTCTTTGCAGGTAATGTGGCAGGGCTGGAGTACTTTCAGGTTGCAACTACCCAGCCCT
>NW_007773456.1:0-4422 GCF_000696425.1 Galeopterus variegatus | reverse complement strand
ACACATACTAGGTTTTTCCTATACATACATACCTATATAATACAGTTTAATTTATAAATTAGGTCCAGGAAGAGATTAACAGAAATAACTACTAATAAAGTAGAATAATTGTAGTAATATGCTAGCAACACTACTCTTGTACTCTGGGACGATTATTAAGTAAAACATGGGTTGCTTGAACAGAAGCACTGTGATTCTGTGACCATTGGTCTGATAACTGAGAAGCCTCATAGTTACTAAGGGGATGGTAGCATAAACAATGAGGATACACTAGACAAAGGGATAATTCACTACCTGGGCTGGATGGACCAGCACGACACAAGATTTCATGACACTACTCAGCACAGCCAGCAATTAAAACTTATGAATTGTTTATTTCTAGAATTTTCCATTTAATATTTTTAGACTAATTTTCCATTTAATATTTTTTAGACCGCAAGGTAACTGAAACTGTAGAAATGAAACTATAGATAAGGGGGGACTACTTACAAAAGTCAAAAGCTTTCTTACCAGTAATTAGCAATTTGAATTTGAATTTTGAAAAGCAATATCATATACAATAGCAACTCCAAAATGAGATACTTAGATAGAAACTTGACAAAATATGTAAAGGATTTATATTCAGAAAACTATAAAACATTTATGAAGGAAATCAAATATCTAAATTAATGGAGAGAAAAGTCTATGTTCATTGAATGGAAAACTCGATATTGTTAAAATGTGAATTCTTCTAAACTTGTTTATAGATTCAACACCATCCCAATCAAAATCCCAACAAGTTATTTTGTGGATGTCATCAAGCTGCCTTTATACTTTATATGGAAAGACAAAAGATCTAGAATATACAACACAATAGTAAAAGCAAATAACAGAGTTGAAGCACCCGTAACTTCAATGCTTACTATGAAGCTACAATAATCTAGTGTGGTATTAGGGTAAAAATATATACATACATCAAAAGATCAAAATAGAGTTCAGAAATACATGCAAACAAATATAGTCAATTTATCTTTGACAAAAAAGTAAAAGCGATTCAATTCAGAAATTATAGTCTTCACAACAAATGATCCTGGAATGACTGAATGCCCATATGCAAAAAATGAACTTAAGTAATGTCCTTACATGTTTTATAAAAATACTCACAATTAATAATGGAGCTAAGTGTAAGATACAAAATGTAGAACCTCTTGATGAAAACAGAAAATGTGCATGACTTAGGTTTGATGATAAGTTTTAAAAATACAACACCAATAGCATAATCCATAAAAAAAAACTGGTAAATTGAATTTTATTAAAATTAAAGCTTCTGCTCTGCTAAAGACACTGTTAAAAGAAAAAAGCCACAGAGTGGGAGAAGATATTAGTTTAACATATATCTCATAAAGGGCTTGTATCTAAAATACATTAAAAAAAAACTTTTTTAAAGCTCAACAACAAGAAAACAACCCAATTTTAAAATGGGCAAAATATCTATTTTTTTAATTTTATTTTTTATTATACAATACATGTGGGATACAATATTGATTTTCAATAATTGTGTAGAATGTGTGGTGGTTAGATCAGTACAGTTAGCTTATTCATTATACAACATGCAGTCATTCTTTGTGTCTGTTGACCAATTCCTCATTAGCCCCACTTCTCTCTGTCCCCTCAACTTTTCCTCCTCTAGTAAATGGATTAGAGACCTAAATATAAGGCCTCAAACTTTAAAACTCCTAGAAGAAAATACAGGGGAAATGCTCCAGGATTTAGGACTGGGCAATGACTTTATGAACAACACCCCAAAGCACAGGCAACAAAAGAAAAAATAAGCCAATTAGATTATATCAAATTTAAAAGCTTCTGCGCATCAAAGGAAACAATCAATAGATTGAAAATACGTCCTACAGAATGGGAGAAAATATTTGCAAAATATGCATCTGACAAGGGATTAATATCCAGAATATACAAACAGCTCAGACAACTTTACAGCAAAAAACCAAATAATCCAATTAAAAAATGGGCAAAGGAGCTGAATATACATTTTTCAAAGAAAGACATACAGATGGCCAACAGGTACATGAAAAGATGCTCAACATCACTAATCACGGAAAGGAAAGGAAAGGAAAGGAAAGGAAAGGAAAGGAAAGGAAAGGAAAGGAAAGGAAAGGAAAGGAAAGGAAAGGAAAGGAAAGGAAAGGAAAGGAAAGGAAAGGAAAGGAAAGGAAAGGAAAGGAAAGGAAAGGAAAGGAAAGGAAAGGAAAGGAAAGGAAAGGAAAGGAAAGGAAAGACAGACCACAATAATACATTGGAACCTCCAGAAGGAGAAAACAGACCTATGGTTACTAGAGGTGTAAAAGGGAGAGGGGGTGGGGGGTTAGAGAGAAATTGGGTAATGGACACAAAGAATAATTATGATTTGTAATGATGTACATGCTAATAATATTGATTCAGTCATCACGTATTATATGGAAATACTGACAGTCAACTCTGTACTCCATAAATATTATAATCAATTATGTTTCAATTAAATCAATTTTAAAGAACAAAGAATCTCTATTCTGCTATTGTTGGATCGAGTGGTCTACAGAAGCCAATTATGTCCAATTCATTGATGGCTTTGTTGAGTTCATATATGTCCTTACTGATTTTTTACTTGCTGGATCCATCCATTTTTGATCAAGGGGTGTTGAACTCCCCAAGTGTAATAGGGAATTTATCTATTTCTCTTTGCACTTTTATCAGATGTTACTTTACATAGTTTGACAATGTTGTTAGGCACATGCATATTAAGAATTGTTGTGACTTCTTGGAGAACTGACCCCTTTATTATTATGTAATGCACTTCGTTACTTCTGATAACTTTTCTTGCTCTGAAGTTAGCTCTGTGTGATATTAATATAGCAATTCCCACTTTTTTTTGATTACTGTTAGTATGGTATGTCTTCCTAATCCATTTACATTTAATACTTAAAATGGGAGTCTTACAAGTATTGATAATCAACTTTGTATCCCACAAATATGTATAATCAATTATATTTCAATAAAAAATTGATCTATCAAAAAAAGAAAGGAAAACACAATAAATATATAAATAAATAAACTGCATGTCTTACAGACAAAATAAATAAATAAAGGTACCACACTAATATCCGCTAGGATTTTCACATTAACCTCAATCATTTTCAACCCCAGCCTGTATTCCTGTTTTTTGAGACAAATATTGAATACAGAGGTATCTCCTTCCAAACAAGAGAATTGCGGGCATTTAATTGAATGCAAGAAGCTGAGCATACTCTCTATATCAGGGAACAGAAAGAAAATGGGAAGCCCCATACCTAGAACACTAGCACTGAAAACCCACATCCCAATATCCTATTTCTACATTTCCTCTACAAGATCTAAAGACAAACTGCCATAAAATGATATGATAGGATACAGACAGGATACAGCCTTTCAAAATAAAATATTAGTTATGTGGAATCAGAATTGATTAACAGCTGGACTGGAAAAGCTCAATCTTTATATCTTGGGACTCCTGGATATCTGGTTTTTGACTCTTGGCAAGATAGGAACAGTAGGATTTATGATGTGATGTTTAAGATCTGACACTTCCCTGATGACCCACAGGATCAGTTTCTTTAAAGCTGCTTTGCAACTGACTCAACCCATTTGACAAGTGTGGCTTGATTATTTAAAAGGATAATAATAACTGTTTTGAGGAGCACTGCCTAAGCCAAGATCATGGCAGTTCAAGCTGGAGACTCAGCAAAATCCATGCATGTGTAAATACAAGGACTCATTATGCGATGTCTCTTTGATCTCTGATACCTACCTTCACTCTATTTCTCTCACAGTACTGGACTTTCGCCTTAAAAAAAAATCCTGTGTGAGTATACTTTGAAAAGATAAGTCTTTTCAAATATCAGAACTGGTGTAAGCAATATAAGTATACATACAGAAATTAAAAATATTTGGGGGAAAGTAATATAACGACTGAATATAATTGATATTTCAAAGACATGGTAAAGCATAGTGTACCCATAAATAATCAAGTCAACCATGTAGAATTTTGGAGCTTGATAGCTGAAAATAAAATCTAATAATAATAATAATAATAGTAAATACCTCAACAGGTCAGGAGAATTTCTGTACAGACACTTTTGAGTAGTGAATTAAATGGCTGTCGAATCCAATATAGGAATTATCTCAAAATACAGTAGTAAAGAATAAGGAAATAAAAAAATAAAAGTTGCAACGTGGTGAGCAATTTCTAAAGTTTAACATCTGTCTACTAGACTAAGAGAACTAGAAGCAGAGAATAAAGGGATTGTATGGTAGGCAAACTTCAAACAAGTTATAACCAGCCTGAAGGAAACAATAAGAAATCCCCACATTTCATTTTTTAAAATTCTTCCATGAATTTCTCATATTCTCATTTTA
>NW_007773455.1:3075-4423 GCF_000696425.1 Galeopterus variegatus | reverse complement strand
TATATAACACTATTAAATCTCCTGATTTTGACCAATGTCTTTGAATTAGATAAGAAATCTCCTCATTCTTAAGATACATTGTCTGGCTATGACAAGGGCTACTGCGAGTCTAATGTCTTGAATCCTGCCCACAGCGCCAATTGTCTAGCTCTTAATCCTGTTCGTGACACCAATTGTAAAGCTAGGTGACCATGCTAGTTGTCATAGCTCTTTTACCTCTTGGTAATCCTGCACCGACTGGGCCAATGGTTGAGCTAGGGCTGGAGCTCCCAGACCCCTCAAGCCCATTCAGAGACTGGGTCGCAAACCCTTCACATGCCAGGCTGGGTCACCAGACCCCTCCACGTCAGGTTGGGTCACCAGACCCCTTCACGCAGATCTATAAGCTAGGTAACTGGCCACACAGCCCTTGGAAACTGCAGGTCTGAAAAAATATGGCTGCACAGGGCTAGCGCCCGAGGCAGTAAACACCAGCCAAAGCGGTGCCATGCTGGTGCACTCACTCCACCCAACCACACACAATGTTTATGGAACGGGCCCTGAGGCCAGGGGAGCCTGACCAAATTGTTCCATTTTCCCAACATACATTCTGAAGATTTTACAAGTCAAGAAATACATGCAGCTTAGTCCCAAATGATTCAAAATAAATAATGTGTAATGCACATGCACATATATGCATATACACATAGAGACAGATACAGAAAAGGAAAATGATAAAGCAAATATGGTGAAGTACAAAAAATTGGTGGGTCTAGGAATTCTTTGCACATCATTGCAACTCTTCTGTAAATTCAGAAATTATTTCATAATTATAAGTTTAAGAAACTCCAATGCCTCACCTCCAGAGATTCCGACTTAGTTGCTTTGGGATGGGCCCCAGGCATCAGGGTTAGTGTGAAGTTTCCCAAGTCCTAATGGTCAGCCAGAATTGAGACCCTAAACAGAGGCAGGACCCTCAATTGCTTTGTGCTCTCTTTAAATCATGGATTCCACTAGGCCTTCATGTCCTCAGCTCAGGGCAACAAGACAAGTCCCTCTGATGCTTGCACATGTGTTATTTGTTTACTTGGCAGCCATCTGTCTTCCCAACTAGAGCATAAGCTCAATGAGGACAAAGACCTTGTCTGCCTGGCTCACCTCCTACTACAGTACCTGGCATAGAGTGAGCACCAAATAAATATTGGTTGAATGAATAACTGAGTCAGTGAATGAATGAATGAATGGAGTTGTGAGGCTTGAGTCAACACATAGAAAGTGCCTGGTAGGAGTAGGAGCTCATCAAATTGGCGGTCTTGGCCTCTCCCCTATAAAAAAGCAGCTTGCACTATCTCTGCTTGGCTGCCTCAGT
>NW_007773455.1:0-1370 GCF_000696425.1 Galeopterus variegatus | reverse complement strand
GGCTATTTCAGAAAGTTCATGGCAAAATAGAATGAAAACATAATTGGAATCTTTCCATGAATTTTTTGAAATACCCTTGTGTGTATGTGTGGGTACGTGTACACACCCATACATATGTATATACAACATAACATCAGGTTAGTTTCTCATACATATGTGTGTATGTATAGTCTTTATATATGTACAAATAGTCTTTCAATGACTTTTTCATTTCTTAATATTTTGAAGGAAAGGGTGGGGGGCGTGATAGACCTGGCAAAAGAAATGGATTGTTTACTCTTTTTTGCATAACTGTTTATTCCCTGCTTCATTCCAAGAGTGGTTGTATTAGGTACAGAAATACATTAAAAATATAACATTTTTAGGTAAATGTGGTAATTAAGAAAAAATTGAATTGGGGAAAAAATAAAACCATTAAATGAAGTAAGCAAAATATTTACTCCAAGGCCTATACTTAACTAGAGATTTTTAAAAATTTTTAAATATTTAACTGACAAAGATTGTGTATATTCAAAGTCTATAATGTCATGATTTAACATATGTACACATTGTGTGATGATTAAGCAAGTTAATTAACCCATCCATCACCACTACCCGTAGTTACTTTGTGTGTGTGTGTGTGTTTGTATGGTGAGGATACTTAAAAATCCGCTGTCTTATCAAGTTTCAAGTAGACAATATATTATTATTAACTACAGTCATTATGCTCTACATTAGATTCCTAGAATTTATTGATTCATTTTATGATTGAAGGTTTGTACCTTTGACCAACATAGAGGTTTCTTAGAGGCAAAGCAAAGAGGGAAATACAATCTGTTATATAATTCACAGTGTAAGAAAAAAGACAAACCAATTGTTTAGGGAATACTGGGTCCTTCACTAATACACTATGTAATATGAATAACAGTCTCAAAAATGTTTCTACAATAAATTGAAATATGGCTCTGAGTTTCCTAGAAGCCACAACAATAAAGGAAATAGGATCATTAATGGTTTATTGTGTCCTTGAGGTTGAAAAAGTTTCTTGGAAACATACATGTGTTCCTGGAGCTGAGGTTTGATTTTTCTCTCATAAAGAGGACACCGTGTAACGTAGTGGACACCATCCTTTCCCTAAATATAGCAACAATTGTCTTAGAACAACATTTAATTCTAGAGAGCACGGGGTAGGAGGTGGAGACCAGCAACACCGAGGGTTGTGATCCCGTTGCCAGTCCCGGTCCGGTACGGGCGCAACACTGAGGGTTGCGATCCGTTGCCGGACACGAAAAAAGACAAAAAGGAAAAAAATAAAAAAAAATAAAAAAAAAAAGAGGACACCGTGTAACGTAGTGGACACCATCCTTTCCCTAAATATAGCAACAATTGTC
>NW_007773454.1:2509-4423 GCF_000696425.1 Galeopterus variegatus | reverse complement strand
TGTGTGTGTGTGTGTGTGTGTGTGTGTGTTCGTGTGCTCACGCTCCTCCTGACAAGATGGCATAACCTCCCTGTGGTAGGCAGCTTCTAAGATGGTCCCTTGTGATCCCCAGCCCCAGATATTCATGCTGTTGTATAACCCACCCTGCCTTGAGTGTGGGCTGTACTGACTGGGTCATGTTGTTTGTTTATTTATTTTTTATTTTAACTTTTACTTGTATGTATTTGTGAGATAAAGTGTGTTGTTTCAATACATGCTTATATTGTGCAATAATTCACTTAGGGTAGATAGTATAGTTTTGTACTCATTAGTCCACCACTTTTTCTTTATCCCCTCTCCCCTCCCACCCCCCAACCTCTCGTAACCATTTTTCTACTCTTTATTTCCATAAGAACCACATTTTTTTTCAGTTTCCACATATGAGTGATATCATGCAATATTTGTCTTTTTTCGATTGACTTACTCCATTTAACATGATGGTTTTTCAGTTCCATCCATGATACTGCAAATGATAGGATATCACTTTTTAAAATAGCTGAGTAGTATTCTATTGTGTATAATTATCACAGTTTTTTTTTAATCCATTCATCTGTTAATGGCCATGGGTTTTAGGTTGATTCCATCTCTTGGCTATTGTGAATAGTGATGCAATGAACATGGGAGTGCAGGTGTCTTTTTGATGTACTGATTTATTTCCTTTGGGTATATACCCTGTAGTGGGATAGCTGGGTTGTAGGGTAGATCTATTTTTAGTTCTTTGAGGAACCTCCGTGCTGTTTTCCACAATGGCTGTACCATTTACATTCCCAACAACAATGTAGGAGGGTTCCCTTTTCTCTGCATGCTCACCAGCATTTGTTATTTCTGTTTTGTTGATAATAGAATTCTAACTGGAATGAGACGATATCTCATTGTGGTTTTAATTTGTATTTCGCTGATGATGAGCATTTTTTCATGAGCCTGTTGGCATCTGCATGTCTTCTCTTAAGAAATGTCTATTCAGGCCCTTTGCCCATTTTTTAATTGGATTATTTGGTTTTTTTGCTGAGTCATTTATGTTCCTTATGTATTCTGGATATCACTCTGATGTGTCGTTGACAAACGCTTTTTCCCATTCTGTAGGTTGTCTCTTCACTTTGCTGGTAGTGTCCCTTGCTGTGCAGAAGCTTTTCAGTTTGATGTAGTCCCATTTATGGATTTTTGCTTTAGTTGCCTGTGCCTGTATAGTCCTGCTCAAAAAAGTGCTGCCCGCTCCCATTTTGTGTACGTTTTCCCTATGTTTTTATCTAGTAGTTTCATAGTTTTGGGTCTTAAATTTAGGTCTTTGATCCATCTTGAGTTATTTTGGGGTATGGTGAGAGACAGGGGTCTGGTTTCAATCTTCTGCATATGGATGTACACTTCTCCCAGCACTATTTATTGAAGAGACTGTCCTTTTCCCACTGTATATTTTTAGCACCTTTGTTGAAGATCAGTTGGCTGTAAGTGTGCGGGTTTATTATGGGGGGTCTCTATTCTCTTCTGTTGATCAATTTGTTTGTTTTTATGCCGGTACCATGCTGGTTTTGATTCACTTCTAATGAATAGAATGCAGTGGAAGAGATGGGATAGCCTTTCTGAAATTAGCTTACAAAAAGACGGTGGCTTTCCATCACATACACAAGCCTCTCTTACTCACTTGCTGTGACAGAAGCCGACTAGCTTGTTAGCTGTGCTAGAAGAGGATTGTGTATGTGATGATTAACTGACATTTCTCTCCAACACCAGCAAGGACCTGAGGACTGCTAGCAACCACATGAGTGAGCCTGAGAGCAGGTTCTCTGGGCTGCACCTTGATGCCTGACTGCAAAATTTCTAATATGATAACTGTATCTTGCTTTAAGCCACTAAGTTTTGGAGTAATTAGTTATGCAT
>NW_007773454.1:0-602 GCF_000696425.1 Galeopterus variegatus | reverse complement strand
CAGGACCATAGACCAATTTTATTTTTATTTTTTTAATCACTGTCTTTAATCTCTCTCCCTCCCAGGGACATCGGTTCTTGCCAAAACAATGACAGATGGAATTCTAAGCACTATAAAAATATATCAATAAGTGTCTGTTTAATAAATGAATATATCTGTGTCTTGGCAGGACTCAGATTCCTTTCCTTTCTTTCTTCCTTTGCCTTCCTTGCTCCCACTGAATACTCACTGTGAGCTATTGCTGGGCACANGTTTGAAACAGAATGAGCTACTTCAAACAGTCACATTTCCCCTTTCTAGGGGCAAAGGCTCGATGGCTCCTCCTCTGGGATAGGTTAGAGGAGATTTGGGCATTGGGCAGGGCTGGAATGGCTGTTCACTGAGGACCTTTCCGTCTGAGATTTCGTGTATCTGGACATTTATTTGAATGTGATGAGGAGCTCAGACCCACAGGAGAGTCATGAAGAAGCACTACCCTTTCTCTTGGCGGCACCGAGGTGAATTACTCAGCTCTCTCTCACCTTTTCACACCTCCATCTGGGACCCTTACTGAAGTGGCTAAACAAAATATCATATCTGAAACAGAATTTTGGCTGTGGTCT
>NW_007773453.1:0-4423 GCF_000696425.1 Galeopterus variegatus | reverse complement strand
TGGGCCTCTCTGGGTTGGGGGGTGAGAACTGGCCTGGGCTGGGGGTCCCGCAGCACAGTGCTTGCCTGTTCTGGTCTGGGTAGCTTGGGGCCTGTGGGCCTGGTGTCTCTGGGGCCTCTCTGGGCAGTGGGGACTGGCCCGGCCTGAGGGCCCCGTGGTGCAGCACCTGCCTGTTCTGGTGTGGGTGGCTTGGGGCCTGCCATGTTCTTTATCCTCCAAAATCAACCATCATATATCATAAACCAGAAGGGGAGATACAAAAACCTTCTTCTCAGTCAGCAACTTCATAGGTCTTTTTTCTAAGGAGCAGCCATTTGTCTGTTCTCTGTCCAAGCCATCAATATCTTCCTCATAAGAATTGCCAGTTTTGGAGGCTGGGAAGTCCAAAGTCCAAGGAACACATCTGGTGGTGGTGACAGTGACTCAGGGGTCTCACATTGCAAGATGGTGGAAGCAGAGAGAGATCTTATTTCACTTTCTGACAGTGGGGAATTTAAAACCAGTGCAAATGTGAGAATAGATGTAGCTTCATTGTTTGTTTGTTTGGTTTTTGGTTTCTTTTAAAATCACTTTTGTTTTTCTTCTTAAAAAATTGGGGTTTCTTTCTAGGGTCCTCTTTATCCACATCTTTAAAAGATGGATTTTGTCACTTTTCTAGGGAAAGGTGACAGTGATAAGCAATGAGAAAATCTTCACTGATGGATACTAGGGCAGCTTGTAAGTGAAACTGATATTCAGTGACACTATATGCCAGTTCTCAAATTTTAATGTTTATAAGAATCACGTGAAGATCTTGTTAAACTGCAGAGTCTTATTCAGGAGATCTGTGCTGGGAGCCTGAGAATCTGATTTTCTGATAAGCTCTCAGGTAACATTGACCTTCCTGGTTTGCAGGCCACACTGAGTAGCAGTGGTCTAGGCTGGTGATTTTCAACCTTGTCTATACATTAGGTATAGGTAACTGGAGAAGTGTTTAAAACTCCTGATGCCCAGGGTTTAATGCAAATTAAATCAGAATCTCTGGCTTGAGAACAGGCATTAATATTTATTATACTTCCCTAAGAGGAAGAGGATCCAAACTGTGACCTTGGTATTATAAGGCTGTGCTCTAACCAACTGACCTAACTGGCCAACTTGGATTCTGAATTTCTAGCTACCTTCCAGGTGATGCCACAGTGCTTTGAGTGGCAAGACTCCACACACAAGTCAGAGGATGGGCTCACTTAATGAATAGTAGGGGATATTAAAATCCAGTAGGGATGATGTTGAATGTTCCTAATACAAAGAAGTGACAAATGTTTGAGGTGATAGATATACTGAGCACGCTGATATGATCATTGCACACAATATGAATGTACCCAAATAAACATATTCTACTCCATAAATACATACAATTATCAGGGCCCAATTAAGAAAAATAAGTAAAAAGAAGAAAAGAGAGAAATAGAGTAGAATAGTGGTTAACAGAGGCAGGGAAAGGGAGGGGAGTGGGGGGCCGGGAAAGACTGGCAGACTGATATGAAGTCACAAAGTTACAGTAGAAAGGAAGAATAAATTCTGGTGCTCTAGGGTGACAATAGCTAATAATATCGTATTGTATATTTCCAGGTAGCCAGAAAAAAAGCTCTTGAACTTTATACGCATAAAGAAATGATAAATATTTAGAAACGATATGTGAACTATTCTGGTTAGATCATTGCACAATATATGCATGTATTGAAACAGCAAACTGTACCCCATAAACACATACAATGAAAAAAAAATTTAAAAAGGAAATAGATAATCCGAACAGTCCTATATCTATTAAAGAAACTTAATTTTAGTCAAAATTTTCCTAGAAACAAAATTTTAGACCCAGATGACTTCACTATGAATTCTACCAAACATATAAAGAAGAAGGAATAGCAATTCAACACAATCTCTTCCAGAAAATTGAAAAAAGTGGATCAATTCATTCTATGATCCATTTTAGAGGTATCAACTATTGATAGACATTTGGATTGTTTCCAGTTTTAAACTATTACAAATAAAAATCTTATAAACAATAAAATAAAATCAGGTGGTGAATACTGAAATCGGGTGGCTTGTATCAGTGACTCATAAAACATAAAAGGGTCCATTTTTGGCAGGTAGCAGTGGCAAGGCTTAGAGATCAGGATTCTTGCCCCTTGGATCAGAAAGAATTTCAGATTGGAGAAATGTAGCATAATGGTTATTTCCAGGAAAAAAATTATTCTGATGGCACAGGCTGGTTCAATTGTTTCCAACTCCTAACAGTGACTCTTGGATGGATAAAGGAACTGCTGATTGATGCAGAACGTTCTTCATTCCTTTTTTTTTTTTGGCAGCAGGCTGGTGGGGGGATCCAAACCCTTGACCTTGGTGTTATAAGGCTGTGCTCTAACCAACTGAGCTAATTGGCCAACCCTCTTCATTCCTTTAAGACAAAAAGTTGGCCACATACCAAGGATAAAGAGTCAGAAGGGTTTCATGCCTCTGAAGAGTGACAGTGAAAGCAAAAAGAGAGTGGAGTAGCCTTTAAACTTCTAATGGAAAGTGATTTCCAGCCTGAAATTCTATACCCAGGTAAAACTATCAGTAAATTGTAAGGGAACATTTTGAGACATTCAAGGTAATGAAGGTAAAGTTCTCAAGAAGCTCCTGGAAGATTGTATCCCTAAAATGAGAGTAAACCAACAAATAAGACAACATGGAATACAGAAACACAGGAGATTCAATACAATAAAGAAGCAAAGGCAATTTTTAGGAAGGAGTGAAGGAAACCTCAGTATGTCATTTCTGAACTAGAAATGGATGGCAACTAGTCTAAATTGGAGCAGAAAGACTTAAGAAACAAATGCATTAAGAGCTTCCATTTCCAAGATGCCAGTTATCTCTGAAACATCTTTTTTATCTGACTACAGAGTGCTCAAGTATTCATGGTCCAGTTTCTTATCACACATGGCTTGCCTGGATCACAGACCGATAGAGTTTCTGCACACCCTTTGATGCCTTGTGGCCTAAATCAGATGAGGAAACTCATTTGACACCACAGATTCTGCCTTCATCTACACCTGAGAAATGGAATAGGTCACGATGGGACAAAATGCAGAAAATAGAAAGCAGTCTCTCCTCTGACCATATCTTTGTTGGATGTCTGTGGCTGCCTCATAATGCATCTCTATCAGGCGCACAGAGAATGGGTACCCCTTTGCTTCCCAGCACTGGTGCATGGCCCTGCCCATTGGCTTCTCCAAAAAGAAGCTCCTGATAAGCTTCCAGGAAAGCTGAAGTAGACCCAGAGACTTTGTTTAGCTATCTTTTCTTGGGAACTTCCATTTAATAATGATAATATTTCTCCCCTGCCTTTTTATATAGTTAGACTTGTGTTTGTAACTCAACTTAAGAAAACTATGCCTATGTCTACATATAAAATATTATATATGCATATATAGTACATTATATATGAGGGTACTTCACAAAATTCATGGAAAAATGGAATTGAAAAATAATACAAGTATTTCCATAAACTTTGGCCTCTCATATTTTAATTATGGCAAAATACATATAATACAAATTTACCTTTTGAATCATTTTAAAGTATACAGTTCAGTGGCATTTAATACAACACAATCTTATACAACCAGCACCACTATCTAGTTCAGAGCATTTTCATCACTCCAGAAGAAATCCTTATACCCACTAAACAGTCATTCTCTACTCCCCTTCCTCTTAAACCTGGCAACCACTAATCTGCTTTCTGTCTCTATGGATTTGCCAATTCTGTGTATTTCATATAAATGGGATCATAAAGTACGTGGCCTTTTGTGCCTGGCTTTTATTAGTTAACATGTTTTTGTTGTTGTTGTTTGTGTGTTTATATTTTTAAAGATGACCGGTAAGGGGATCTTAACCCTTGACTTGGTGTTGTCAGCACCACGTTCTCCCAATTGAGCCACGGGCCAGCCCCTAGTTAACATCTTTTTAAGGTTATCCATGTTGTAGCCCATATCAGCACTTAATTCCTTTTTATGACTGAATATTATGTCATTTGGATATACTAAATTTTAAAATACACTAATCAGTTGATGGATGTTTGGATTCTTTCCACCGTTTGTCTATCGTGAATAGTGTTGCTATGAACATGTACAGGTTTTTATTTGAACAACTGTTTTCATTTCTTTTGGGTATACTCACACACTTAAGAGTGGATTTGCTGGGTCATATGGTAATTCTCTGTTTAACTTGTTGAAGAACTAACAATTTTATTAAGCAGCTGCACCATTTTACATTCCCACTAGGAATATATAATTAGGGCCCTAATTCTTCCATATTCTCACCAACATTCGCCATTTTCAGTTTTTTAAAAAAATTATAACCACGCTAGTGGATGTGAAGTGGTACCTCATTGTGGTTTTGATTT
>NW_007773452.1:0-4423 GCF_000696425.1 Galeopterus variegatus | reverse complement strand
TTGAGGGCAGGAGCTGGGTTTTATTCATGTTGTACTTTTTTCATGGCATATCACCTGGCACGCAGAAGCTATTTCTTACTGTTTGTTGAGTCAAGGTAGGAAAGAAAGAGGATGGGGGGAGATAGAGAATGAAGAAATGATTAAAAACCCTATGTGGGTCAGCCAATTTTATTTTCACCATTTTAAGATAAAATCTGTTAAATGAAATTAGAATATACAGCAGGCAAGATAATTCTCAGTATAAGTTCTAGCCATAACTTTCATTTATAGTCTTCCTAATATTAAACTTTATCTTAAGTTTAAAGTTATTTCAAATTTCCTAAAGATATGACTCCACTGTTGATTAACATCAACAAGGGACAAAACTCCATTTCTACTATCCTTATGCTTCTGCCCCACTTATTTTAATTCTAAATGAGTTGCAGTCCTAGCGACCCATGAATTGCTTCATCTGCTTCTGGTACTTGTTATAATCCGCAGTAAAAGCAACTTCTTTTTCTACACAGTTTAGTGCCTATCCTGGGGTTGAATTAAAGGTAAATGACTTGCTTGCTTTAACCTTCCCTCAATGACCCTATGTGTCCTTAGATGGAAACTGTCTCGACGACATGTCTTAATTTATTCTGTCACTGTCATTATGGAAACCCTCAATGTAAATAATTCAGATGAGAATAGTCAAAAGATAATTTCTTTTCTTTTGATTTTATAGCACGTTAATCACAGACATACAGACAATTAATTGGAAGAGAGAATTCACATGACACTTAGGCTTAAGTTTTCATTAAGCACATAAAAAATGGTTTTGCATAGAAAAAAAAATATTTCACACCATCAGATGATATCTCTAATCTTACTGAGTTACTCAATAGCTGCTGTTGTTAGTGACAGAGAAAATGAGAAAATAGGTACAGTGTTTGAAGGCTAAGATTCCTCCAAAATCTAGTAAAAACCCATCTACTCAAGTAAAATTGTTTAACCTATTGAGGAATTTAAAAAATTACAAATAATAACTTGACTTGTATCTGAAGGGGGAATTTCTAAGGCATTGTCCCTTAGAAATGTTTAAGTCATTGACAATCCAGCTGATGTCACACACACACACCCTAACACACACACACACACACACACACACACACGATAAGTGTTACATTGATACAGCCTCTCAGACTCATGACTATTCTTATGCAAGAACTGGGATGGGGACAGGCGAGGTAAATCTGCAACTAAATATTCTTTCTCCTACACCAGCTTCTCAGAGTCCTTGAACTTGAGCTAAGACTGGATAGGACATTCTGTTTATATTTTTATGGAATAATTGGAATAATATCTCTTAGTGCTTATCTGGAGAGGTAATAAGATTTCATTTCTGATTTCATTTTAAGAAAAATTTGAGCTGAGCATTCAACTTCATTTTTACTTGATCGCTTTCATCTTGTATGTAGTTATGATTTTTTTACTGTTTTTCATTATTCTCACTACAGATTAATCTACAGGGTGGGGTCCACCAGGAACAGGTCATTGTGAATTATGTAAATAATAATTGGCTTCTGTTCAAGTGCTTCAGGTATATATTTTCAAAGACTGGCATACATTTTTAGTGAAGAAAGACAGTGTATAATGTATCCATTGTGGGACACCAATAAAACCAAATATTGGATGCTTCTCAAATTGGGAGGAAAAATACAAGTTCAAATAAAGCCTAATAATTTTCTCATGGGAGATATGGACAAAAAACCCCAGCAAAACACTCTGAAGAAAGGGTTGCAAGAGAGCCTTGCCCTGTACATGGTAGATCATATCTCTTTTCGTTTCCTTTCCCACCTTCACTGTTCAGAACAGTTGTTTATGGGAGGTCTCATTAATGGTTCTTTACAGCTGACCCCTGCTGTAGAGGGTATTACCACTCCACAGGTTTCTATCACACAATTTTCTGGGTATGTCAAAAGCATATGTCAGAGCAGAAAGGGCAGAGATAAACCTTGGGGAATCTAGAGAGTGACACCTGGCTGGAATTCAATTTGTCAAGAAACGTAAAGCTGTGTTGCAATGCACCAAGAAGCTTGGGTTAGCTTAAAATGACTCATTTACTGGAGTTTAAAATTAACTCTGAGGACCCTCTGTGACAGTGTTTAAACTCTGTACAAACACAATGCTGAAATATTTAAGCCCAGTGCAAATTATGTTTTGATTCAAGACAATGAATATGCTTAATTAAACTGGCACTGAAAATGTAAATATTTCAGCTAGTATTGCATTAAAGTTAAAACCCTGGGAATTAAATTGTACATTTCTAATCTTTCATAATGATGAAATTCAAAATGTTATTGTTGTGGTTATAAAGGAGTCCATTGTTAGGCTGCATATTCATTATGAGACAATGGTTACACATCTAATTCCACAGCAGGGAATGGATTCAATGGTTCAATATTGTATACAATGATAACAATAGATTTTACCCAAAAAAATCAATGTGAAGTAATATTGGATTCTAAAATCTAAAGTCATGAAAAAAGAGAAGCTATCAGAAGCAGGTGATATTTGTAACGATAGTCATATTCTATTTTAGCAGGCACTGTAAGCAAATTATTTTGATAATAAAATAAATTGGAATTCTAATTAACTGAACTAAAAACAGTGGTCCTTTCATAGGAATATGTTATGCTTTATGTAAGAACTAACAGTAAGCAAAAGCAAAGATAAGCCCAAAGCCCCTTGATTTTCCAACATGTTCAAAGATAGTTCTTTACCACGGAAATAATCCCATATTTTCATTTATTTATTTTTTTAATTTTTAAACTTAATTGTTGTAAGAATATTTAACATTAAATCTATCCTTTTAACAATTTGTTTACTGTACAATATGGCACTGTTAGCTATAGGCACAATGTTGTACAGTAGAACTTGTTTATCTTACATAAATGAAATTTTATACCCACTGAATACAGCTCCCCATCCACTCATGCCCTCAGCCCCTGACGACCACTATTCTACTCTCTGGTTCTATGAGTTTGAATATTTTAGATGCATCATATGATTGGAATCAGGCAATATTTGTCCATCAGTGACTGGCTTATTTCACTTAGTATAATGACCTCAAGATTCATCCATATTGCCTCATATTTCAGGATTTCCTTAGTTTGTAAGGCTGAATACTATTTTGTTGTATGAATATACCATGTTGTTTCCATCCATTCATCTATTGATGGGCATTTAAGTTTCCACTTCTTGGCTGTTGTGAATAGTGCTGCAATGAGCATGGGAGTGATGCTATCTCTTTGTGATAGTGATGTCAGTTTTTTAAGATAAATTCCCAGTGATGGAATTGCTGGATCATATGGTAGTTTTATTTTTGATATTTTGAGGAACCACCATACTGTTTTCAATAGTGGCTGCACCATTTTACGTTCCCAACAAAAATGTATTAAGTGTCCAATTTCTCCACATCTTCACCAACAATCAGTGGTAAAAAAATTGAATAATCCATATTATTTTATGTAAAGCCATTTCATCTTTTCCTTGATATGATAACTGGGGATCTATTCTTCAACATTAGAAAACCAGTGCTATCAAAATTGTGTAAAAATCTGAAATTCAAAGTTTGGTCGTCTTTTGTCTTTTGTTGAATTTTAAATATAGTCTTCAAAACTGATAAAATCTGTTGATTTTTAAAATATTCAATTGAAGTGGCTATTTTGAAAGTGAGACAATTTGTGTCCATAACATTGTAGTTATTAATCCTCTCCTTTTATATGGTTAATTTCCTGCCCAATCCAATGGCTACCCTCACAAAATAAGATTATTTTGAATGTATGTCTATTTTTTTGTTTATTTACATGTATTTTATTTAATCACAAACCTCAGAGGAAAAAAAGTCAGATGGGTTTTCAAGAAAAATGATTTGTGTACATCAGCATTGTTAATAATACTCTTATGGTAAGTAACCTCTTATAGGACCCCAATGATCCCTGCCTCCTTGTAATTATGCCCTTGTGTAATGCCCTCATCTTGAATGTGACCTGGACCTATTGAATTGATAGAATGAAGCACATGTGATGGAGTAGCATTTTTAAGATTAGGTTGTAAAAATAGGCTGATTTAGTTTTGGGTGTCCTTTCTTTCTCTCTATTGCTGGCTTAGTCAAAAACAAGACGGCTGCCATGTTTTAAACTGTGCTTAATTCTTTCATGACAACAAATTAAGGCAGTCCTCTAGTAAACAGCTGGTAAGGAATTAATTCATGTCAGTATCCACATGTGTTAGCATGGAAGCAGGTTCCTTCTAAGTCAAGTCTTCAGATGAGACGACAGCCCCAGCCTGCACTATGTTTGCAGCCCCCTGGGAGACCTCCAGTCACAGGACTTTGGATCTCTTCCCCACTGAAATGGTAAAATAATGAATGATCATTGTTTCACACCACTAAATT
>NW_007773451.1:0-4423 GCF_000696425.1 Galeopterus variegatus | reverse complement strand
TCCTTTTTTTATCTTTTTTTTTTTACTGACCGGTAACGGGATCGCAACCCTCGGTGTCGCACCCGTACCGGGGACCGGCAACAGGATCGCATCCCTCGGTGTTGCGCCCACACCGCGCTCAGCCAGTGAGCGGGAACCGGTCTCCACATGGGATCCGAACCCTCGGCAGGAGCGCCGCCGCGCTCCCAAGCGGCGCACTCTCCAGTGCGCCACCAGGCCGGCCCATCAGCAAAATTTTTAATGTGAGTCACCAACTGAATAATTTTTTTTATAAGTGGCCAAGTTTTTAAATCTCATTTTGGGGCCATCTCTGCCAATCCAGATTGTTCCATGAGAGGGCAAGCTGTGGGCCAGAGCACAGAAATGTTTGCAGGTGGCTTTCATGAGCTTGGAAGCCTGGAGAGAAATGAAGGACCAAATACAGTAAAGTATATTTATTTTGACAGTGGTTTAAAGAGAAAAAATACTGTACACCAGGTAGAATGCTTAAATTTCTAAGTTTCTTAAATAGGGCGGAAAACAAATGATGAGTAATAGCTTGCATATGTTCTGATAATTGCTTGTTCTCACATTTTTGCTCAAATATGAGCGCATAAAGACATACAAGGGCACATCAAAAAGTTCATGGAAAAATAGAATTAAAAGACAATACAAACCTTTCCACAAACTTTTTGAAATTCCCTCATAAACTGTGTCCTATTCATCTTTCAAGACTCAGCATAATATAGGACCACACACAAAATAAGTGATCCGTAAATATTTTCTGAGTAAATAAGGGATGCGTTAATGAATGAATGTGTGAATCTTTTCTGATGCCCTTCACCACCACCACCACCACCACCATCACCATCACCATCATCATCATCATCATCATCATCATGTACTTCATTTCTTTTTGAATGTTCTTCCTAAACTTGTGAGATGGTCTTGAATCAGTAAAGGATGAGTTCTTTTCTCCAAGGTTGTGCATTGCATTGTATTGCTAAAGTGTTGACTCCCAAGCCAAAATGCCTGGTTTCAATCCCAGCTCTGCTGCTTACTGGTTCTGTCATGTTGAACAAGTTGCATAATATCTATGCCTCTGCTTCCTTGTGTATCAAAGGATTTATGATAATTAAATATGTTGAAACATGCAAAGAGTTTAGGATAGTACCTGATACATAGACATGTTTAAAGAATGTTAGCTATGTTTTTCAGCCCAAATGTGTGTGAAAATCGTGTCCAGATATTGACTGTCCTTCGTTTTGTAGCTATAACTGGAAGTAGATTGGGTCTCTGTCACTCTGCCTCCCCCCTTCTCTACTTCCCGGAAATTGTCATGTATCTTTAATGAAAATGGCCCTCAAAGTTCCAGGATAGTCCAAACTATGTCTCTTACTGGATTTATTGACCATAGCCACTCCTGAGGCAAAATAGAATCTCCAGGCCTAGGGGGAGACAAAGTAGGAGTATATTTTTATAACGGTTCCCAAATAGTTCTGAAAGGATGGTCATCCTCCCAGCGGAGAGCCTTTGTTAGGGCTGAGATGGAGCCACATTTCTTTTAGCCACTGGCATAGTATCCTGTCATCTCACCCAGGAGACATGAGTTCTGTAGTCAGTAATGCCTCCTCAGGCATTACTTTGATTTGCTTCCTCAGAATTCCTTAAGAAATTAATTCCTCATCTCTAATATCATTAGAAACATCCTAAAACAACTGAGACCTATATATAAACCTGTATAAGTCATACACAATCTCTTAATAGCTGTCTTTTATTGAGCTCTATTACCTCTTTTTTGGTTGAGTTTTCTATTTCTCAGTCACATGGAAGTGCTGAAAAGAAAGTATATTTCAGAGAGTTCTAATCATGTCTTTCTGGTGGAGGCAGTAGATTTGGAATTACAACTAATTTGGGTCTGGCTTCTCCAAAGAAGGAATTTTGCAGTGGAAAGATGGAAGGGTACTAATGGGAGTAAAAGAAATACTGGACTCCAAGAGGGGACTAGAAAGATCTACTACAAATTCAGTCTGGATAGGCTAAGATCTACTAAGAAGAGAGCAGGAGGGATATAGAAGCCTACTTGAATAAAGAAAATAGGATATTTGAGCCACTTTTAAGTTAAAATAGATTATTTTGCCTGCTGTTTCCTTTTCTCTAAGGAAAAGGTCCCAGAATGAACACTTCACTGCTATAATTGAGACATTAATATTTTATGAATGTGGCTTTACAATTTGCAGTAATTGCAGGACTTTGGCTGTTTGCCATTAGATAGTGTACTTGGCTGGGAAGCATATATTCTTGTGGGTGGTTTTGATTTTTAATGTAACTTTCAAGTTGAAATAGCAGTGACTCATCTAAACGAAGGTGATACTTACTTTTTTTCTCTTAAAAAAAAATGAGTATGTCGTTATTACACAGTTAGGTTATTGCCTCACTTCCTCGAGGATGATACCCTTTGTAAATGTCCATGTAAGTAGTTTTCCATCATTCAGACCTGCTATACACAGTGAGACGGGGCCTGTCTTGTAAGTAGGCCCTTTAAGTATCAGTCACTTGACAGATGAGCTTACCAAGATTGAAGTTGCTCTTGATTTCTAACACAGGTGTTTAAGTTATCTGTAATTGCTTTGATAAATCACTTTGGCAAAGTGTACCCAAAGTCGGCAGTGGTTAGGATGTGCTCGTTGTGACAGGTGTGGAATCTGCCCACAGATGTTACTTTATGAAGCCATTTAAAAACCAGCTGCCTCTTGATGGCCTAACCTAGCTTTCAGCTCCCATTAGCATGTTATTTTTACTTGTCATGTATGAGAAAATATTTCCATAGAAAACATTAAATAGAATCTTCAAAGAGCTTTTCTTTAATTTGCTTTCCATGTTCAATACAGAATGACTAATTTTGCATGCATTATAAAATGTGTGGTTCAGCAGTCATCAAATGTGTTTTGGACTGAAGGTGGTGGACATGAAAGCCAGTCAGGGTGGATCCTCTTGTGACCTCAGTTGCCATCTTGGGCCACATGAAGGCAGAGGCTAAGGTCAGAGTACAGTCCCCACTGGAGAGATCCACAGGCACAGAGAGAAGAGCATTGAATGCTGGTAGGCATTCAATGTGCTGGGCGAAGGAGAGCTGTGCAGGCCCAATTAAACAGTGATAGCTGCTAGTTTCTAAGGTCTAGCTTACTAAAGCTACCATTTAGGGGATGTTGACTAGATGATAGTAAACCATGGTAAATTAGTTTAGAGATATTTAATTTGAGATACACAGAAACTCAAATAAAATAATAACTTGCTGAAATAGCAAACATGAATACTTATGTTTTTAAAAAAAGGCAGGAGTGAAAGTGGAAGATGCTCAGTCCTGAGCTTTCATAGTACAGATACCTGTTCTTTAGTGAGCAGCCACTTTGCTGGGGAGCTGTTCACACATAAGTGTTATCTCCCCACCCCTCTGCACTGCCCCCACTCAGTGCCCATTCTTTCCTCAGATGACTAGTCTAAGTTAATTATGGTCACTCTGTTCCTCTTGCTAGTAATTAGTTTGGGAATATGACTCATTTTAGTCCAGTACGATGTAAAGGGAAGCCTTACTGGGAGGTTTCTGGAAAAAATGTTCTCTCTCTTGAGATAGCCCTGGGAAGAAATGTGCCCTGAGAGGTTTGTTGTGGCTGGATGTGTCTCCTGGAACTGCTACAGCCTGAGAATGAAGCCAAAAGAGCAAACCAAGGAGAGGAAGGGAGGAGGGAGCGAGGAAGGGCCTGCAGATCTTACGGCTTATTTCCGCTGACATCAGAGCAATGTTTTAATAAGGGACAAGTTGTTTCACTTATGTTCCTCAGATATGATGTAAAGTATACACATAGAAATGCATAGCTATATACATTTGTCCTAAAGGCTAGATTTCACTTTAAATGTGGGTGGTTTTCTCAAGCAGGCTCTTTTTTGAAGGAACAATTATATCCTCCCAATCATAAGATACTTATTATTTTGCCTTCCCCGAAGTCTTTTTAACTATTTACTCTCTTTAAAAGTTATTGCTTTCTCTTTTTTTTTTTTTCCTTTTTGTCTTTTTTACTGACCGGTAATGGGATCGCAACCCTCGGTGTCGCGCCCGTACCAGGGACCGGCAACGGGATCGCAACCCTCAGTGTTGCGCCTGCACTGCGCTCAGCCAGTGAGCGGGAACCGGTCTCCACATGGGATCCGAACCCTCGGCGGGAGCGCCGCCGCGCTCCCAAACAGTGCACTCTCCAGTGCGCCACCGGGCTGGCCCTAAAAGTTATTGCTTTCTAAGTGATACTTAGGAGTATAAATTATTGGATATTACTCCAGGATAGTTCAGATTTTATTATTTTTTTTTTTTTAAAAGGAATAAAAACGGGCCGGCCCAGTGGCGCACTGGATAGTGCGCCACTTGGGAAGCGTGGCGGCGCTCCCGCCC
>NW_007773450.1:0-4423 GCF_000696425.1 Galeopterus variegatus | reverse complement strand
TAAATCCTTTTTAGGAAACAAGTTACTTTTATTTAATGGTAAAAATATTTGGTGTGGCTAAAGAAAGAATTTCCATGGTGTTTTATTTTAGTTTTCCATTTTTAAAAAAGGCCCATTCCTAAGCTTCTATACTTAGTACTAAAAATTCAAAACAAAACAAAAAAGGATGGTTATTTATCCACAACAAAAGAAATTATCTGCAGATAAGTTAACTAGCTCATTAAAAACTCGTTGCAATCTTTCCAGCAGAGATGCAAATAATACAATTAAGATTTAATTTCTTCTAATATCACCTTGTACTCTCTGGGCCTGAAAACTCCATAGGAAAGAAATCACATCTATTTTATTGCTGGGATCTGGACTATTGCTCTATGGAAAGCACTCAATAAATATTTAGACAAAGACATGACACAGGCATTACAGATTTTAACTACTGGCTCACAATCAATTACTGTCTCATTACAACACCTGTCTTTTTTTTTGTTGTTTATTTCGATATCCACATAAATAATCTCGCAGTATCCTGTTGTCTTGGTATCTTGACCTCCTTTTCTCCAATTATCTTGATTTCCATCAAACACTAGCTATTCACCCTCATAGGCACACTCTTGAGTGTGTCGTTACCAAAACTGCAGCTGTTTCATAATCTGAAATCTAAGCATCCTGTCTTCAACCTACATCTCCTCCTTTCTCTTATCTTATTCATTCCCACTAATACCCCACTTGCTACTATTTTTCACACCAGTACACAAAATCTATTGATTCTACAACCACTACACTGGACCTTGTCACCCTCATGTCCCCACTTGCCACATGACACAGCCAAAAATGTATAACCTCTCTCTAATAACTCCCTTTGATATATAATCTCAACTCACTTTCTCTTTTACTCATTCTTCCTGGTTAAATTCAGCTCTCTATATACTCTCAGAAGATGCAGCTGATCATGCCTAGAGAAAAACATGTATTTATGCAGTATGTTCTCACTCAATATATTCATAACCATTAGCCACAAGAGGATTTTCAATATTAGCCCAGAGCAATTGCATCTCCCAGTCCATTCACTCCCATTTTACCAAATCATTCTTTTATGCCTTCTCTTCACTCTTCAACCCGCCAACACTTCCTCTCCTATCTTTACTCTCAGCTGAGGACCTTGCTTCCTATTTTCTTGAGAAAACAGAAGAATAAGAAAGAAACCTCCAGAGCCTTCCATTTAACTCTCATTTGCATCCAGGTCCTCTGACTTCTATTTGGATTTCTTTCAATTCACCCCTGTACTTGTGTACTAGACTGTATCCCCTGTCACCTACTCAAGGACATTACTGGTTATAGTCTCATTCATCTGCCTCTCCTGCTGACTCTCCATCACGTTTTTCTCTTTGTTTCAGATGATCTCAGTCAGAATACACATACTAACATGCTTAATCTTCCTATATTAGAAAAAAAATGTTCTCCCAATTCAGGATTCTTCCTCCAGCTATTAGCCCCATTTCTCTCCTCCCAGCGAATATCCCTGAAGTTGTTAATATTCACGTTTGTTCCTATTTTTTTCCTCCTATTCTTCTTTGAACCCATTCCAATTGTATCTTTTTTTGCTCCAAGCATGACAGAGAAACTTCCAGTGACTTCTGCATTGATTGATCCAATGACCAATTCTCAGTTCTCATCCTACTAGACCTATCACCAGTTTATTGCTTCATTCTTCCTGATATATTGTTTTCATTTTGCCTCTGGAACCACATACTTATACTTGTTCCTTTTTCAGTTTCCTTTGTTGGACCCTCCTCATCTTCCCAACTTCTAGAAGAGCCACCAAATAGAATCTTCTGCATGATGAAAGTGTTCTAGAGCTGAACACCTCAATATGATATCCACTAGCCAGTTGTGGCTATTGAGTACTTGAAAAGTGGCAATTGCAAGTGCGGAACTAAAATCTTAATCTAAACAATGAACAGCATGTTATTGTAATTAATTTAAAATTTAGCTTTAGTAGTCACATTTGGCTAATGCCTACCACAGCTCTGTACTGTTCCAGTCATTAGAACTTCGAACTGCTTTATCTACACTTAGTCCTTTGGAGAGCTCATCCATTCTCATACCTATTAAATACAATCTGTATGCTGATGACTCTCGACTGACATCTCCAGCTTGGACCTCTCCCCCAACCACCAGACCCTACCTATTTGCTTTTCCAGTTGGATGTCTGACAGACATCATGAACTTCACATGTCCAAGACTGACCTCTGGGTACTTCTGCAATCCCTCTTCCCCCATCATCTTCCTCACCTTAGTGAATCACAACTACACCCTTCCAGGGCCTGGGGCCAAGAACCCTGGAGTTATTCTTGACCTCTCTTATTCTCATACCTCACTTATAATTCAGCAGAAAGTCCTTTGGCTTTAGCCAGATATTAACAAGGATTCTAACACTTCTCGCCACTTCTGAAATCTCTTGCCTAGACTATTGTAATAGCCACATAACCAGTTTTTGTGTAAGCTCTTGTTTAAAATTAATTAAACAAATTCATTTTGTTTCTTATTGGTAACTTGGTATGTGACAAGAAATTTACATGGATTCAAATTCCACACATACTGCTTACTAATGTTATCTGGACAGATTATTTTATCTGGACACATTATTTAATCTCCTCAATCTGTTGCTGTCTCTGAAAACTGAGTAATGATATCTAACTTTTAGGGTTGCTATGGGATTCATGGAACTCTATTTACCACATGGGAGACATTCATAATTGATGCCTGTGATATAATTCTAAAATAATTATTTGTTTTAAGAAGCAAGGCAATACTTGGAATTATCATTTTTATTAAGTTCAGATAGCAACTACTTAGGCCAGATTCTTAGGTTCAATTCCCAAATGTGCCAATTATTTTCACTTGATTCTCTGACCAGCGAGCAACATAACCTTGAGCAACCAAGCTGAAAATATAAGCTGCAGAGCTAAATCAGAGCCAAGATCATCAGAGTCTAGCTGGAGCAGAGTAAACACATCAAACCCAAGACAATAGCAGCTCAGAGGTAGGCTAGTGGCAAAATCATAAAGCTGATTAGACTAGCTGCCTGCAGGAGACTGTGAAGGTTGCCCTGTTTTCTAGACACAAGGCAAACTTTCAGAGGTAAAAGAGAAGGACAGATGAAAGGTGGATCTCAGTGAGCACATGGAGCAGTTCCCAGGAAGCCCAGTTTCACTTGGGTGCCAGCTCTTATTGGAAAGTTGTCACATCCTGTGCCCCACTGGAGATTTTGTTCAAACAGGGATCTCTACGGGATGATTCAGGAGCTCTTGTTCTATAAATGAGAAGAACTGTAGAGGTCTATTTAGTTATAGAACTGAATAGGTCTCCCTCCATTCTTTCACTGGCATTAACTTTTTTGACCTGATATACTTGCTAAGCACTCACTATATGTTAACTCTTCTGACCCTTACCACAATGCTAGGACGTAGGTACGAAGGAGTAAACTAAAGCAAAAAAATTAGTAAGTAACTGTTTAAGGTCACACTGCTTGTTAGTGACAGAATTGGTATTCAAACTCAGGCAGTTTTGCTCCTGGGTGGAGTAAAGCTGACGCATTCATCTTTAGGGAACAGATAGAAAAATAGGAAGATTTCCCACCACATTCCAGTTAAGAAAACTAAGACACCATAAGCATCAAGAATTTTCCCAAAGTTATCTCATGTGTCAATAACACAAATCAGAATTGAATTTGAACCCTGATTCACATTTCAATGGAAAATATTTTGCCCAGAGAGTGGAACATCTTTAGAACCCTTAATCCCAAGAGGGTCTGATTGCTGTGCCTTACCTCTTCATGGAAGGAGAGCAGTGGCACTGAGGGATCTAGATGGAAAATTCCCTCATACAGAGATGCCCTCCTGCACATGGCCAGGTTGTCTATATCCCTGGACATCAGCCCTAAATTAGGAGTTACTGAAAGTGAAAGAAGAAAGTCACATTCTGGATGCCCTTAGATGTACCCTGGGAATGTGAAATAGTCATTCCTGCTCTGAAACTCCATGATCATCTCAGGAATCCCTAGGTTTTTTGATTGTTTTTTATATGTCCCTCAGTTAGTCTCCATTTCAGGAAAAATCTACTTCTTGGGCAATGATAGCAAATTCTACATACCCTGACTGAAAATTTTCTTATTCTTTTCCCACTTAAAATTTTCTTTTGAGGATAATTGATCCAGCAAACAGTTCCTCATTAAGCTTATCTGTTAACACCATCACTAAATTATCATAACGAGTCTCAAGCTCTAAGTACTGAAGCTCTAAGTCAATTTATATCAACTTCTATCCTGCAAAAGTGTAGGTCATACTCTCATAAAGAAGGCAAATTGATACAGTGGTTTCTAGGCTCTGTGATTTTCTAAATTCTTTTTAGTCTTTCCATATGCACA
>NW_007773449.1:2785-4424 GCF_000696425.1 Galeopterus variegatus | reverse complement strand
TTTGTTGCTCTTGGAAATGCAAATAGTACTCTGGCAGCACAGCGCACACTTCTCAGGCTCGGTCTGTCTTCTGGCACGCCCGGTCCAGACCCGTCGCCATCTTGAAAAACTATCTGGGATTTTCTAAAGAGACAGTTTATGTCACCAGCAAATAATAATTGGTTTATCTGTTTCTATGTAAAATGTATCTCTTTATTTTTATCTTTCTTCTGGTAATGCGTTGGTGAGGGCCTCCAGAACACTTGATAAATGTTGGTGATAAGGGGCATTAATGAGAACGATCTAACATATCATTAAGTGTAACATTTGTTTGCTTCTGCCAAGTGCCCAGGGGCAGTACCAAGTTAGGGGACTCACTTTGAAATTAATTCTTAGCTTGAGGTTTTTCAGACCACAAAAACTAGTGTGAAGTCTGACCTCAGTCCTTACTGAAGGTTGACTTGTGTTTACAAATTATCGGAGAAGAAATTATTTTACCTTCTTCTACCTCGTGTCTATGTCAAGACAAGCACGTTTCCTAGCTCTCCCCAACTGTGAGGCTGTTATTGCTGGTCGAGCCTGACTTTGGGGTTGTTGTTTCCCTTTGGGTTATAGCTTTATCATAGGTGGTCTTCTCTTGTTAGACCTGTGTCTAAGTCAGAACATAGCTGCTGGTCATCAGAGTGCAACCTCCGAGCTCTTTGGATTGCTGCTGTCATGTCGCTGTTGGCCTCTGGAGAAGTCTTTACTTTCTTACTGCTCAGTGGCATATTTACAAGGATAACTTATTTCCTTCAGTATTTTTCACTTTTTTTCAGGAGAGTCGTCCATAGTACTCAGTGCTCCATACTTCCAAAAAGGGAAATGTACATACATTTTTGTAATCAGGAAAAAACAAAAAATAAAACTGCTTTCCTTGGGGACGGCAGTTAAACTTTTCCTTTGTTGTGAAGGTGTGGCTGAGATGTCTCCCATTCAGTGCTGCCTGTCTTCAATTGTGTTTCTCACCTGTTCCAGGAATTTGTTATAAAAGCAACTCTATCTGCCTTGAGGAAATGTTCTCCCTTGTGCTTATAATTGTGAAATTGTCTTTGTTGCCTTGATTAGAAACACATCAAGAATCAGTTTTTCCCCAGTCATAGCTTCTCTGCCATTGACACCTATTTTTAACTTGTCTGTGTCTCTTTTTCTTAAGTCTGTATTTTCCCTCTTTATTTTATTAATTAAAAAATAATTCTTTTTGGGGGGTAACTTAACCTCAGATTCTTTCTGTAAGAAAATGGGGAGTAAATGCAGTACTGTATTTATTCCATGCACATTATTCTCAACCTCTTCTCCCTCTTCCCTTCCCGCCATTTCCTCAGTTTCTTCATCCCTCTTCCTCATCCTTATCCTCTTTACTCCTGTACTGCAATAAAATCCGAGCTTGAATTTGTAGGTCCTGATGAGGTTCACAGTTAGACCTCTTATTTAAGATTGGGTGCTTAACTGAGTAAGCTTCTGAGAAGCCTACAGTGGGGTCCCATGACATTCGGGACACTGATGCTAGTAAAGAGTGACATACATACATGTTAAGACCTGACTGTCAAAACAGAGCAATTCCTTCATTAAAAGTAATCAGGGTAATAACGTATTGGTGAAAGGTATGATCTCAATATTG
>NW_007773449.1:0-1292 GCF_000696425.1 Galeopterus variegatus | reverse complement strand
CTCTTTTTCCTTTTTTTTTTTTTTTTTTTTTTTTTGCCATTGTGACAGATTAAGAACTACTTGTGTAACCAAGCTACAGAAACATAGCATTTTGTGATTATCTGCTTTAGAGGGTATTTTGGTAACAAATCCCTTTCCTCAGTTCTTAGCCATTTGGAGTGAAATAATGAGAAAAATAGTTTGCTCTCAGTGAAGGCAATCACTTTTGTCAGCTCTATGCCTTCTTAGAGGTATTTCTTCTTTTTGCAGTTATTAGCACTAGTGACATCCCTTTACTGGCATTATTTAGTCGGGCATAGCACTAGTTCTTTGATCTTGTAATAATCATAATTGTCCAAGAGAGATGATATATCTGTCAGGTCTCCTGTCAGATCTTCATAAAGTCCATATGTTTAAAACTTCAAAAAAAATTAAACAGCAAGTTTAGTTACAACCCTGATAATCTGTAACTTTCCCATATATTTCAGTAGCACCTTAGAGTAGAATCAGAAACTGTGTATTTTCTCTTAATTTTTGGCAGCCAATAAAAATTTTATTTCTGTCATAGAACGTATCTGACCGTGTCATCTCTTTTATCTGTTTTATTTTTGTATAGAAACTTGAAAAAACAGTAAGTCAGAATAATAGACAAAAACTTAACCAAATTATTCTAGCCATTNTGGGAGAGAGCAGTGCTGATAACAACAAGGCCACGGGTTTGGATCCTATATAGGGATGGCCAGTTCGCTCACTGGCTAAGCGTGGTGCCGACAACACCAAGCCAAGGGTTAAGATCCCCTTACCGGTCATCTTTTTTTTTTTTTAAAAAAAAAACCTCAATATCATCAAGTTTACTTTATGTATTATCTTATATTTAATATGATAACATTTCAGAAATTCATTTAATTTACAGATGATTTTGATCTAATTTTGATCAAAATTTCAAACCACATATATAATGAAGAACATGAAATGTTCTGTCTCTTACAACATGTGACTTTGAATACTTTTGTTGTTATTAATGTGGCATTTTCACTTTACTGTTTTTTGATAAAGTGCATTCGCGTGTGTTTTCACTTGTCCTCATAGTTCAGTGTGACAGGTGCCAGAGGAGGTGCCTTGTTCCTTCTGACCTTTTTGTGGCTGGAATGGCCTTCAAGAAATGAAGCCAAGGAAAAATGCTTTCTAAGGCTGGTTGCAGTATTTAAACTATCTTTGCGTGTCACATTTCAGGAATACTTTTTTAATCCAATGTAATTTTTTGTGCATTGTCATCTCTTTGTCCTTTTTTTTTTTTTTTTTTTTTTTTTTTC
>NW_007773448.1:2489-4424 GCF_000696425.1 Galeopterus variegatus | reverse complement strand
TCTCAAGTATGGAAAAAGACAACAACATTCAGGTACAGGAAGCTCAGAGGCTGCCAATTAAATTCAATGCAGGAGGAATACCCCAAAGCACATCATACTCAAATTATCAAAAACCAAAGACAGGGCCAGTCCAGTGGTGCACAAGGGTTCGGATCCCATATAGAGACCGGTCCGCTCACTGGTTGAGTGTGGTGCAGGCGCAACACCGAGGGTTGCAATCCCATTACCGGTCACGAAAAAAGACAAAAAGGAAAAAAAAAAAAAAAAAAACAAAGACAAAGAAAGAATACTGAAAACAGCAAGAGAAGAGAAACCCATAACATTCAATGGAGCCCCAGTACATCTCTCAGCAGATTTTTCTGTAGAAACTCTCCAGGCCAGAAGACAATTGGATGATACATTGAGTGCTGAAGAAAAAGAAGGTCAGCTAAGAATTCTGTATCCAGCAAAACTATCCTTCAAATATGAAGGAGAAATAAAGTCTTTCCCAGACAAACAAAAGCTAAGTGAATTTATCAACACTAGACCTGACTTAGAAGAAATGCTAAAGGGAGTTCTTCAATCTGAAAGAAAATGATGATAAGGAACATCAAGAAAACATTTGAAGGTATGTAGCTCATTAGAAAAGTAAGTTCACAGACAACCTCAGAAGACTCCACTGTCATAGGGTGGTGAATAAACTGCTTCAATCTTAGTATGAAGACCAAAAGACAAACCTAACTAGACACCAACATGTACAACAATCATGTAAGAGATAGGCAATATTAAACAATGTAACAAAACAACAAATTGTCAAAAAGTGGGGAGGAATGATGCCAAAGAGTAGGATTGGGTTCATTTTCTAATTTTTCCTTAGATATCAAAGTTAAGTTGTTATTAGTCTTGCAATAATTTGCTACAACTATAACATGTTTTTTGTAAGCCTCATGGTAACAATAACACAAAAACTTAGAGAAGACATACTAAAAATAAATAGTGAGAAATCAAAATATAAAGCTAGAGAAATCCATTCAACCGCAAAGAAAGACATAAGACTGGGAAAAGAAAGAAAGCAGGAGCTATAAAACAACCAGAAAAAAATAGCAAAATAGCAGTAATGAGTTCCTGCATATCAGTAATAACCATAAATGTAAACAGATTAAATGCCCAAATTAAAAGACACAGAGTAGCTGAACAGATTATAAAACAGGAACCAACAATATGGTATCTACAAGAAACTCACTTAGCTAATAAAGACACACACTGACTGCAAGGATGGAAAAAGATATGTCATGCAAATGGAAACCAAAAAAAGAAAGAAGGAAGATGTAAAAATGGTCAAGAAGAACATGAAAATATGTTTGACATCACTAAACATCAGAGAAATGCAAATCAAAACCACATTGAGATATCTCACCCTAGTTAGACTAGCTATTATCAAAAAGACAGAGAATAATAAGTGGTCGCAAGCATGTGAAGAAAGGGGAACTCTTCTATGCTGTTGGTGGGACTGTAAGTGCAGCCATTATGGAAAACAGAATGGAGTTTTCTTAAACAACTGCAGATAGAACTATCATACCATCCAACAATCCCACTACTCAGTATATACCGAAAGGAATAGAAATCATCATGTCAAAGGGATACCTGCACTCCCATGTTTATTGTAGCTCTATTTACATTAGCCAAATTATGGAATCAACCTAAATGTCGATTGATGGACCACTGGATAAGGAAAATGTGATGTATACACACACACACACACACACAAATATTGCCATTTGCAGCAACATTGGTGAGCTTGGAGAAAATTATGTTAAGTGAAATAAGCCAGACACCGAAAGAGAAATACCACATGTCCTCACTCATAAGTGGGAGATAAAAAATAAGAGAGAGAGGGAAAGAAAGAAAAAAGGAAGGAAGGAAGGAAGGAAGGAAGGAAGGAAGGAAGGAAGGAAG
>NW_007773448.1:1218-1702 GCF_000696425.1 Galeopterus variegatus | reverse complement strand
GAAGGAAGGAAGGAAGGAAGGAAGGAAGGAAGGAAGGAAGGAAGGAAGGAAGGAAGGAAGGAAGGAAGGAAGGAAGGAAGGAAGGAAGGACAATTACAACAATACACTGAACTTTCAGAAGGAGAGAACAGAACTGTGATTACTGAGGTGTGAAAGGGGGAGGTGGAGGAGAGTTAGTGAGAAATTGGTTAAGGGTCACAAAGAATGATTACAGTTTGTAATGATAAATATACTAATTATCCTGGTTTGATCATCACCTATTGTACACAAGTATTGATATCCAACTCTACATTGACAAATACTTATAATCAATTTATGTTTAAATGAAAAAAAAAACACATAAAAACAAATGCTGGTGAGGATATGGAGAAAAAGTAACTCTCCTACACTGTTGATGGGAATTTAAATTGGTGCAGCCATTGTGGAAAACAGTATGGAGGTTGCTCAGAGAACTGAAAATAGATCTACCCTATGATCCAGCTAT
>NW_007773448.1:0-308 GCF_000696425.1 Galeopterus variegatus | reverse complement strand
AACATAGCTCAGAAAGTAAGAACCTGGAAATCTCGGGGTCTGTAGAATTACAGAAAGAAATCTGCTCTTAAAAACCACACTTTACATTTTTTTTAATGTTGCCTTTATGACTGAGAAAGTAAAAATAAGTTTTTTTAAAAATAAATCGTATTATACAAGTTTAAATCTTTTGCAGGAAAAAGAATTAGCAATAACTGCAGAGTTAGTAAGAGAGAATTAGATCAAAGTTGTGTTTCTATTCTTTGGTATGGCAGAGTGTACAACCCAGCAATGTGATGAAGAGTGAGATACGCCTAGAAAGTTGAAAT
>NW_007773447.1:3758-4424 GCF_000696425.1 Galeopterus variegatus | reverse complement strand
GAAGAAGAAGAAGAAGAAGAAGAAGAAGAAGAAGAAGAAGAAGAAGAAGAAGAAGAAAAGAGAAAAAACACTGTGGTACATCCAGACAATGGAATATGACTCAGCAATAAAAAGAATTGGGCTATCAAGTCATGAAAAGACATGGAAGAAAAACATACGTATTACTAAGTGGAAGAAGCCAATCTAAAAAGCCTACATACTGTATGACTCCAACTATATAACATTTTAGAATATGCAAAACTGTGAAAACAGTAAAAAGATCACTGGTTGCCACGGGGAGGGGGACACGGGGAGGAACAGGTAGTGCCCAGAGGACTTTAAGGGCAGTGAAGGGCAGTATCCTGTATGATACTGCAGTGGAAGGTACAAGTCATACATTGGTCCAAACTCACAGAATGTTCAACACCAAGAGCTAACCCTAATGTAAACTAAGAACTTTTAGAGATAATGATGTGTCAATGTAGGTTCATTAATTGTTACAAATGTACTACTCCGGTGGAGATAATAACAATGGGGAAGGCTGTGCGTGCCTGGGAGGAGAAGGTATGTGGAAAATTTCTGTACCTTCTGCTCAGTTTAGCTGTAAACCTAAAACCGCTCTCAAAAATAAAGTCCATTAAATAAATAAATAAATAAATAAATAAATAAATAAATAAATAAATAAAT
>NW_007773447.1:1370-1920 GCF_000696425.1 Galeopterus variegatus | reverse complement strand
ATATAAAGAATATGTATAATAGAAACATTTTGGGGAGAATTTTAGTCAAAATACTTTCTTCTTCACATCTTTCAATAAAGACACAGACAAAAAACATGTTGGTCAATCTCCTTTCCATTGCTGAATCCCAAATTGCCTCTGAAAAAGTGGTACCTTTGATTCCTTAGTTAGTTTCCTTTTTTGACTATGCAAGGATCTCCTATCGTTTGCTTTTGAGCATTTTGCAAGATTTTGCTCAAACTCTCCTTCAGTCCAACCAGTTTTACCCTGACCTTTTTATACTTTCTAGATATTTCAATTGTCTTTACATGAACAAACATTTAAGTTTCAAAGGTAACTTTTTCGTGCAGTAGCTGCTTTGACTCTGCCTGTGAGCCATACTATGAAAATTTGTAATATACTTTATATGATTAATATACTTATACTTAATAATTAACCTAATTATTTTAACAATGATTAAAAAATAAAATTCTCGGGCCGGCCCGGTGGCGCACTGGAGAGTGGAGACCGGTTCCCTCTCACTGGCTGAGCGTGGTGCTGCTGTACCGTA
>NW_007773447.1:0-479 GCF_000696425.1 Galeopterus variegatus | reverse complement strand
ACAATGATTAAAAAATAAAATTCTCGGGCCGGCCCGGTGGCGCACTGGAGAGTGGAGACCGGTTCCCTCTCACTGGCTGAGCGCGGTGCGGGCGCAACACCGAGGGCTGCGATCCCGTTGCTGGTCCCCAGTACGGGTGCGACACCGAGGGTTGCGATCCCGTTACCGGTGAGTAAAAAAGACAAAAAAAGGAAAAAAAAAAAGTAAAATTCTCATCAAATATGCAGAAGACCTGAACAAAAGACAATAAATTTTTCACTCAAATACTGATCAGTTTCACAGAGCTGCATAGCAGGGCAATGTAACAAAACCAAGATTAAATATCACTGTGAGAGATACATAATGATGCAAAGCCCTGTATTGTGTTCAAAAAAGTGCACATGCTCTTCAATTTACAGTGGGATTACATCCCAATAAACGATCATCACTTGAAAATACTGTAAGAAATACTGTGAGCCGAAAATGCATTTAATATACCT
>NW_007773446.1:0-4425 GCF_000696425.1 Galeopterus variegatus | reverse complement strand
TCTTATAATATCCTGTCACTAAAGGATGCGAATCTTTTGATAATACTGTGATTTATTATGAAATAGGACAAATGACTAAAATTACTGCAGAGTTGAGAAAATTCACATGTGAAAGTAATGTGAATTCTAATTAATTAGGAGGGATTTAAAATAAGGAGGAAAAATCAGTGAGACTATATTTCCATACACTGATATGAAAGGATGTTGAGCCCCATTCTGACTACATATTTGAGTCAGATTGAAAAATAATGTCCTGGAATGGGAAGCACCCTGAGATGATTAAAAGGGTGTAAAATTTGATGTCAAGCGCATCGGGGTCCTAATTCTTGCTCCAGTATTTACAAGCTTTGTAAACCTGAACAAACTTTTGTAAGATTCCATATTGTCACGTGATAAAGAGGTTTTATACTACTACCTCCTTTCTTCTGAGAGTATTAAATAAGATATTTGTAAATAAGACAGAAATTAATTGGTGAGGGCAATGCCAGTCTGAGTAGGTGCTTACAAAATGCTAGTTATGGTATTATTTTTATTTGTGCAGCATTCTGGTAGAGTTACTTAGATTCTATTGCTATAGAAATGTGTCATACCATCTTTAAGCTAAAAGGTATTTCAGAAGGATGATCTGAACCTGTGGTTCTCAATGTATTTTCTACTCTGACATGCCTGAAGGATAGATAACGTCTGGTAGAGTTACTTAGATTCTATTGCTATAGAAATGTGTCATACCATCTTTAAGCTAAAAAGTATTTCAGAAGGATGATCTGAACCTGTGGTTCTCAATGTATTTTCTACTCTGACATGCCTGAAGGATAGATAACGTTTTACTATGGTAGAGATTTTTAAAATCTCCAGGATACATGTGTGTACCTGTGTACCCCTGTGTGTGCAAAATCCCCCAGTGACTCTAACATCCCTTTCTCCATCTGCTCCACTATTTGCAGTTCATCACCACTTCCATGGATGTAAATAAGGGCATTTCAATTTTGACTCTATGTAGGGCATTTCATTTGACTCTATGTAGAATTTATTTTAAGGTCCACGTTTTATAGGTGAGAAAGGCATCATTTCAAATTCAATAAATCTTTGAAATAGAAATTTTACACAAAGAATCTTGGAGATTCCTTGACATCACCAAAATAATATATTTTATTAGACGGACACATATAAAATCGCACTGATATTGATTGATGATCCTAATTTCTGAGCTCCACTCAGGGTAACAACTCATTTGTTTTGCTGTTACCCTTTTGAGGAAACTGTTGTTTATGATTCATAATTATTTGCTTGAGGAATTTATACATTCACGCTGCTGCTTTTCCTCACTGCCTCTGCTAGCTGGTTTTGCTGTGTTTTTATTTTGGTTCTGTTTTTTGATTTTTCTTTTTGAACATGTGGCAACATAAGGAAGTCAAAGAAGTAAATTTCTAAGAAAGGCTGAGGGAGAGGTTTTATCCTCAAAGCCCCTAAAGCATGCAGAGGAGCTCCTGCTGTCGTTGTCTGTTTTCTCGTCTTTCCTCATCTCTGTTGCTAGCCTATCAAAGCCACTTTGTCATGAGGGGACAGGCCTGACAGAAAAAGCTGGCATTCAAGATAATTCTCATTTCCTCAAGTTGAACCTCAGTAATGCAATTGTAGGGAGGGTCATTTCCTGAGAAGTGGTCAGGACATTTGAATTCAGTACCATTTATGAAATTGACTAATTTTGGCTGACTTGACCTAAAAAAATACTAATAAAAAGCAACAGACTTCTGTCAAAACTACTCTCAGAGTTCTTGAATGCAATCTAAAACTCCCAGAATTAAGATTCCTACAAGGTTTAAAAAATTGTCTAACACTCTTTTTATTCTCTTCATAGCTCCATAAGTATCAGCATTTCAACTGCCTACATGTTAGTAAAAACAAACAAAAAAAAGACAAAGTACAGTTTAGAGTACAGGAAAGTACAGTACCTTGGGAACAATGTGTTTTTAGGATGATTTTGTGAATAAAGCATTCTCAGTGTTATTGCTCACTTTACTATTTATATTTATTATTATTTTTGCCAGATTAAGGCATCAATAAAAAATTATCATAACATAACTACATGAAGGGAGCATTTTCAAACATTATGTGTTTTTAGCTTACATTTCCTTCTTTCATATTATTTATATGTTGTTAAGAATTGTTTTAAGATATGTGAATGGACAATGTCCTTCGGTAGAATGGAATAGTCAAATTGAAGCTAAAGCCTTCCTTGGATATTTTTGGAAAGTGATGTGTTTCCACACTCCATTTACCTTAGTTCAAATTATGGAATAATTTTGACATAGATTTCATTTGAAAAGACTCATTGCAGAAAATAATCAGGCACAGTACCTCAGTCTCTCCTTCCGACATTTAGGTGTGGTGGATTTGCAGCAACAGAGAAGGTTAGATCCAGAAAGGACTTCATGTCTTTTCTTGTCCAACAATTTATACATCAAGAAATCTTTATAGAGTGGTGAAATGATTTTCCCACTCTAGAAAAAAAGCTCAGGTTTGGATCAAGATAATATTTATTGCAGAGGTACTAAATGCCAGAAACTGTACTTACACTGCATTTTGATTTCTACACCAATCTTGTGAATTTGGCATTTTTATCCCTAATTTACAGGTAAGAGAGATTTGAAGACTTAAGGCGGTTTCTTGTATACTGGTTAGTTAGCAAGTGGTTAATAAGGTTTAAACCTAGTTTTCTACTTGGTATGCATAATAGAAAACCAATTAATATTTGTTGGATTAGTGAATGAATTCATGGATTTACAAGAATTATTTCAATGTATCACTACCCCTCAACACACTAAATAGCTTCAGAATATAATTGTTTTACTTTATCCCATTCACAAAAGCTTAATTGAGTTGTATAACCTTAGCTTAGCACTTTCCACCAAGATTAATACAATTATAATGGCGCATGCCTTTGCTGATAAAGAAATGACCTACAATTATTCATTATTGAATATATATGTGCAAATTTCAGACCCATCTTAAAATGATGCCTCAGCCTAATTAACTTTGATTTATGATCTATCCAGGAAATTACTATGAGTGGGCAGATATTTAAGTCGTTATGCTCTTCCACATTATCCTAAGATGGAAATAAGTGTGTATTTAATTGCTCACACATGTGGCTTCTCTTCTGTTAAAAAAATTAGAATATTGGGACATGATTCAAACAGTCTTGAATAATTTGCAACCTACAGCACTGGTAGAAAGCACAATGAGATATATTTCTGATTATATTATTTTAAAAGTTTGACCAATTACTAAATGAATGATCACATATAATTTCTGGGTATAATATACATAGTAGGTATTTTTTTAAATCAAAGTATTTTAGCTGTCTTAATTATGCTGAGAATATTATCAGTGCTACTTGGTAAATTTCTGTACCTACAGAAATATTTAATTTTGCTTGCAAATGTACATGTGGTTATCAAAATCTGTAGCAATTACTTTCATTTATTTATAGAGTAGGCATGGAGACCCACCAGGTCTTCCTGGAAGCTGGTACTTCTAATAGAAGAAAAGGCAGCAAAACGCGAAGATAGTGCCATATATTCACAAAGAGAGTAAATAGATGACATACTAAGGATTTTTTTGTTACTGAAATGTAAATCATTACTGTTTGTTTGTTTTCTTTTTCTTTTTGAGAATAGCCAGTGTTTTTATTTTTTATAATTACAAATTGAATTTTTCTCTGACTACTGTCCAGGACACTTTTACAAATAAGACCACTACTTTTTTTCTTTGCATTTTACTTATTAAATTTTGTAGATATAATTCAGGATGGAGTAGCTTATATAGGCCTGACTCTATAGCAATGAGTTATAATAAAGTTACATTAACAATAGCACAGACAGGATGGAGTAGCTTATATAGGCCTGACTCTATAGCAATGAGTTATAATAAAGTTACATTATAATATATATATTATATAATATTATAAATATTATAATATTTATATATATATATATATAAAGTTACATTAACAATAGCACAGGAAAATGAACATTAGTATTGAAGGCAAAATGTTCTGGGTTTAAATGCCACCATTACTATTTATTAGCTGCAAAGCTTGTCCAGTTTTTTCTATGTCTCTGAACTTCAATTTTTCTATATACACAATGGAGAAATAGATAATGTTTACCTCACAGAGTTATATAAAGCGAAGAGTAAACTAAGATTTACTTAAATTTCACTATATAAGGGGTCTTAAAAAAGTTCATTAATGGATTCTTATTATCTTTTAATTCAATTTTTCCATGAACTTTTTGAAGTACCCTTGTGTGCTTAGTGTTCACTTTCATACAAACCACTATTCTTTAAGTCTTCAAAACAACAACGTGCAATAAGAATTATAACCCATATCATTTTCACGATTAAAAAAATAACTTTGCTATG
>NW_007773445.1:3984-4425 GCF_000696425.1 Galeopterus variegatus | reverse complement strand
TCAGTGCACCAAAGAATTTAAATTACTCCAGTGGTCAACTGCTATTATCTTGTCCTTACTGGGAGCCTGGAGCACTTTGCAGTGTTCCTGCTCCTCAGCTCATCTCTCTTCAGATTTTGTATTCTTGTGCCACAGCAGGGGACCTCTCTCCATGCTCTTGCCTCTACCCCAGAGGTGGGCTGCTGTGGCTTGTTACTCAGTGCAAGGCTCTTGATAGAGGCAGCTTGGGTTGTTTATTTTATTTTATTTTTTTAATCACAGTCCAGCCTTAGTTTTAGAGAGGCTCTGTGTGCCTCGGCCTTGAGGGTGGAATTTACTTGGCATTTCTGCCCCTCCACCTCCATGGAAGCCTATTTCTGCCTTGTAACTGTGGATTCTTGGGCAAGAGAGAGTTTCCTGCCTCACTTCCAGTGAGAGCAGATATGCGGTTTTATTAGTGTA
>NW_007773445.1:2279-3702 GCF_000696425.1 Galeopterus variegatus | reverse complement strand
GGGGGAAATTCTTTGATAAGCACAGGTCAGGATCAAAGGAGGTGAGTTATCTCAAGACATACTGAAATTTTGCCCCCAGTTAGTATGGGAATGCAAAGGCAAATGCTTATTTTCGATCTTCTCCCCTTTAGATTACAAGCCTTTCCCACCACAATCCTAGACAAAGTTAATCTTCCCCTCTTAACAGCCATAGGGGGCCACGTTTCTAATACATAAAACTTGGGGGACACAATTCAAGCTTCAGTGGTTTTAGGGGAACACAATTCAATCCACTACAACTGCCAATAGTATAACACAGACTCTTCCCAGAAGCACATGGGGGAAACGTACATACAGCATTATCTGTATATACACACATACACAAATAGAATTCATATTTATATACATATCTCCAAGCATGCTCCAGCACACTCGTAAAAACTAAGACTCCATTGGCTATGCTGGTTGCCAAGGTGATTCTCAAAGAAGTAAACACAGCTTTGCTGGTCAATTCAGACAGAGACAGCTTCATTTAGGAACCTCAGGTCCTTTGTTGAGGAGCCCTCCCCTTTCCTGAGGTCCCTTTTCCTGTCTGCTCCCTCCCCAGTGCCAGGCAGAAATGCACACTGCCAGCTGCAGAGGTGGCTCAAGGTCTGAGGAGCTCTATGTGGGAATCCTCAGTTAACACATGGAGCCCAAAAAGAAAAAGGAAAAAAATCTCAATGCTCAGCTGAATTCCAGCAGCCTTCTTATTCCAATACTAACAGATGAGTAGGAGAACAGGAAAGCAAGTGTCATGATCCCACCCCTCCCATTTTCCCTGGCTCCTTCTCCTAATCATTGCTGCCTGCTCCTCTTCCCCCAAATCCTGGATCCAAAGCAGCTTTAATACTTAAGTCTGGAGACCGAGTGTCTTTCACTTCTCAGTCTTTCCACATTAGGGTCTTAGGCTCAAAACTGAAAGAAATGTTTTAAAAGAATGACATAAAGAGCCTTGGAAAAGTTCAGCACTCCTTCCCAGGGAGACAGGCAATTCCTTAAAACAGCATGGCCTGCAGAGCCAGGGCCTGCCTTGGAGCCCTGCTGGCCAGAACAAGGGGGCAGGGCCAATAGGGCCATTTCCCTCACATGCTATCCCTGGGCACAATTTTTGTATCTCTGAATTCTAATTCTTTACTTTTCTTTTTTTATTTATTTTCTCTGTCTTGCCCCCTAATATGAGATGGAGCAGAGGGACTTACATTTTGAGGTCTGGCTGGTCCTTTGAATGTGCTGTATGTTTCTCCCCAGATTACCCCAGAAACAACCCTTGAGTACCTTTGCTTGTTTTCCCAAGCAATCCACTTGTGTCAAATTTTGGTGGGTATAGTAGAAGTGACTTTAGCTTTGGTGAAGTTACAAGAAGAGGATCACATCACAGAATGAGGAGCCTTCTCCCCCCCCC
>NW_007773445.1:0-662 GCF_000696425.1 Galeopterus variegatus | reverse complement strand
TTTGGTGGGTATAGTAGAAGTGACTTTAGCTTTGGTGAAGTTACAAGAAGAGGATCACATCACAGAATGAGGAGCCTTCTCCCCCCCCCCTCCAGCCCTTTTTTCCCTCTGCCCTCCCTCCTCATTGCCTACCACCCCCTCCAGATTTTTCTCACTTGATTAACCATAATAGTTTCACCAGAAACCTTACTGCTAACTGACATCCAGAGCCTGGATGAGGATGGAGGCTGTTGGGGGGAACGTAAGAAGGGTGTAGGGCATAGATTCTACCCCAGAATTGCATAAACATATTCATCAAAATGCTCAGAAAAACAAAAGTCTCTTCATTAACAGAATTCACTCTCTTTAGAGCATAGTCATAGTACAGATAGCAAAACTTTCCCCTGATGTCAGAAAATGTATCTATGCATCAATCAGAATATGAGAGTAACAATAGAAATCACTTTTGACTCTGGGCTCAAACAAAGGACCTGCTGGAAACCTGCTGGCTAAGTCTTTAGTGGGCTTCTTGTTCTCCTTGGAGAATATTGCTCTTTTTTGTCAGAGCTAGTGATCTCCACTTGGCTGCCTGGTAACTGGAGCCACTTCTACCCCCTCTTTCCTTTTTTTTTTTTGTCTTTTTTGTCTTTTTTCCATGTCCGGCAACGGATCGCAACCCTCAG
>NW_007773444.1:3952-4425 GCF_000696425.1 Galeopterus variegatus | reverse complement strand
TGCTGCAAATGATAGGATGTCATTTCTTTTTATAGCTGAATAGTATTCCATTGTGTATATAGACCACAGGTATCTATTTTTAAATCTATTCATCTGCTGATGGGCATTTAGGTTGATTCCCTCTCTTGGCTATTGTGAATAGAGTTGTGGTGAACATGGGAGTGCGGGTGCCTTATGTATTGGTTTCATTTTCTTTGGATTTATACCCAGTAGTAGGATGGCTGGATCATAAGGCAGATCTATTTTTAGTTCTCTGAGGAACCTCCATTCTGTTTTCACAATGGCTGTACAAATTCGCATTCCCACCAACGATGTAGGAGAGTTCCTCTTTCTCTGCGTCCTCCCCAGTGTTAGTTATTTTCTGTCTTGTCGATAATAGCCTTTCTAAGTGGGGTGAAATGATATCTTACTGTGGTGTTAATTTGCATTTCCATGATGATTAGTGATTTCGAGAATTTTTTCATCTGCCTGTT
>NW_007773444.1:2908-3752 GCF_000696425.1 Galeopterus variegatus | reverse complement strand
TGGTGTTAATTTGCATTTCCATGATGATTAGTGATTTCGAGAATTTTTTCATCTGCCTGTTGGCTATTTGTATGATTTCTTTTGAGAAATGTCTGTTCAGGTCCTTTGCCCATTTTTTAATTGGGTAATTGGTTTCTTCGCTGTTGAGTTGTTTGAGTTCCTTATATATTGTGGATATTGGATCCTTGTCTGTTTGGCCCATTTTTAGGAGCAAACATTATCTGTGAGCCACATGGTGCCTATGGGTGGAGGATGAAGATGGCACCCGCGGGAAGTAGGGGAGGTGTAACCCAAGATAGCTCCAAAAGGTTTTTGTGGGTCCTCCAGTATTTCTGCACTCGTGAACCTTGCGTGATCGCTATGCTCAACATGTTAGTACAAAATGCATGCCCATGTGATCCTTTAATTGATTGGTTAGTTCATGGAAAGCCCCTACTTGTTCGCTTATATAAATTGCAGTGTAACGGCAATAAAGTGGAACTGCCCTGACAGAACCCTTGCCGCGTCTGAGTGTCTCTTTCACAGGGCTGGGCGGGCGGGCAGCAGGCTCACTTTTCCCCGAGATCCCTCGGTCCCACCACCGGGGGTAATCCTGTCGGCTCCTTCTCCTTCTGGGTCTGCGGGAGGACCCCAGGCGCGCCCCCGCACTTGTCTGATGTGAAGGTTGCAAACACTTTCTCCCATTCTGTAGGTTGTTTCTTCACTTTATTGATAGTGTCCATTGCTGTGCAGAAGCTTTTCAGTTTGATGTAGTCCCGCTTGTGTATTTTTGCTTTAGTTGCCTGTGCCTTTGCAGCCTCTCTCAGAAAAGCACTGCCCATTCACGTCTTGTGCAGCATTTCCC
>NW_007773444.1:0-2622 GCF_000696425.1 Galeopterus variegatus | reverse complement strand
TGGTCCGGGGTCCCTTCCCGCCCTGTGTTGTTGGTCCCCGGTGGCGAGGAACCAACATTTCCCCTATGTTTTCTTCTAGCAGTTTCATAGTTTAGCATCTCATATTTATGTCTTTAACCCATTTGAACTGATTTTTGTGTATGGGGAGAGATAGGGTCTACTTTCCATCTACCGCAAGTGGATGTCCAGTTTTCCTAGCACCGTTTATTGATGAGGCAGTCCTATCCCCACTGTATATTCTTGGCACCTTGTTAAAAATCAGTTGGCTGCAAATGTGTGGGTTTATTTCTCGACTCTCTTTTCTGTTTCATTGGTCTATTTATCTATTTTTGTGCCAGTCCTATGCTGTTTTGGTTACTATATTTTTATAGTATATTTTGAAAGCAGGAAGTGTGATGACTCCAACTTTGTTATTTTTGTTCAAGATTGCTTTTGCTATATGGGGTCTTTGTGGTTTCATACAAATTTTAAGATCTACTCCTGTGAAGAATGTCATTAGTATTTTGATATGGATTGCACTGAATGTGTAGATTGCTTAGGATAATATGGGCATTTTGATGATGTTAATTCTTCCAAGCCAAGAACATGTAGTATCTTTCCATTTGTTTGTGTCCTGTTTAATTTTATGTATGTATGTATGTGTGTGTGTGTGTGTATGTATGTATGTATGTATGTATGTATGTATGTATGTATTTTAACTTCTTAATATATGTTGTAGTTGATTTTCATCCTCTTTAATTTTTTTCACCAGTGTTTTATAGTTTTCATTGCAGAGGTCATTAACCTCCTTGGATTAATTTACTCATAGGTATTTCAGCTTTTTAGTAGCTATTGTGAAAGGGGCCACTTTCTGGATTTCTTCTTTAGCTATCTCATTATTTGTGTATAGGAAGCCTATTGATTTTTGTGTGTTGATTTTGTATCCTGCCACTATACTAAATTCATTTTTTAGTTCTAGTCATTTTTTGGTGGTGTCTTTAGGTTTTTCTATATATATATGTTCATGTCATCTGCAAATAGAGATAGTTTGACTTCCTCCTTTCCAATTTGGATGCTTGTTATTGCTTTTCCTTACCTTATTGTGCTGGCTAGAACTTCCAGTACTACGATGAATAAGAGTGGGAAAAGTGGGCATCCTAGTCTCATTCCAGGTCTTAGAGGAAAAGCCTCCAATTCTTGTCCATTCAGTATGATGTTAGCTGTGGGTTTGTCATATATGGCCTTTATTGTGTTGAAGTACGTTCCTTCCATACATGATTTGTCGAGTGTTTTTATCATGAAGGGGTTGGCTTTATCAAATGCTTTTTCTGCATGCATTAAAATGATCATATGTTTTATTTCCTTCATTCTCTTGATGTGACATATCACGTTTGTTAATTTGCATATGTTGACCCATCCTTGTATCCCTGGGGTGAATCCCTCTTGATTATGGTGAATGATCTTTTTAATGCGTTGCTGGATTCTGTTTGCTAGTATTTGATGGAGGACGTTCGCATCCGTGTTCATTAGGGATATTGGTGTGTAGGTTTCTTTTTTTGTTGTATCTTTTTCTGGCTTTGGTGTGAGGCTAATGTTGGCTTTGTAGAATGAATTCAGAAGTATTCTGTCTACTTCAGTTTTATGGAATAGGTTGAGAATTGGTATTAGTGATTTATATGTTTGCTGGAATTCAGCAGTCCCAGGGTTTTCTTTGTTGGGAGAATTGTTATTACTTCCTCGGTGTCATTACTCATTATTGGTCTGTTTACATTTTCTAGTTCTTCCTGATACAACTTTGGTAAGTTATATGTGTCCAGGATTTTATCCATTTCTTCTAGGTTTTCCAGTTTGCTCACGTTTAGTTGTTCACAATAGTCCCTTTTGATCTTTGTGTGTCTGTGGTATCAGTTGTAATATCTCCTTTTTCATTTTTGGTTTTAGTTATTTGATTCTTCTCTGCTTTTTTCTTTGTTAGTCTAGCTAAATGTTGATCGATTTTGTTTATCTTTTTGAAAAACCAACTCCCTGTTGCATCAGTCTTTTGTGTTTGTTTTAAGTCTCTAATTCATTTATTTCTGTTCTTTCACCCTCTCCCCCAACATAAAACATCGCTTTCTTGAGTACGTTTGCCAGCGCAGGAGAAGTGCAGTGGGCTCCTTGAGACACACAGCCCGGTGGGGGCCTGGTTCTGGAAGCTTCCATGAGTGAGCAGGACAGGATGGGGCTGGGAGTTATGAAGCAGGGGCAGCACAGAATCATTCAGGGCACTGCAGGTACTGGCTGCACTGAGGGACCACACATTCTTTTGCTCATACATTCTATTGTGAAGGGTTGTGACCATGAACAGTGTACAAAAAAGAGAAATAGGTCTTTGCGTTAATGAAAAATACATTTTTTCTCTACAAAGGAATCTTTCCAATAGAAGAAAATAAATATTACAACATAAGCCAAAAATAATTTAAAATTGCTCTTTTCAATGTATTTTCAGTATTTTTCTTGTATATTGACAAATAGGACATCACTTTCTTTGAGACAAAGACAGGGTATGTCTCCTCCTGTGGCTTTCACATTGATATGGAGGGACTTGTTACTACCATTTCGTTCCTTTTTCTCTGGTTGTTTTGTTGATCCTTTTTCTCCTGT
>NW_007773443.1:0-4426 GCF_000696425.1 Galeopterus variegatus | reverse complement strand
GTTTGAGGAATCTCCATACTGTTTTCTGTAATGGCTGCACCATTTATAGTCCACCAACATATCTTTAATATATTAAGTCTTCTTAAAAATTATAAGAAAAAGGCCAATAGCCCAAACAAAATATGGGCAAAGCCATGAAATGCTAATAAATAACAACAAAAATACCACATTTTAAATCTATCAGATTACCAAAGAATAAAAACGGTGATAACACCTAAATTTGGATGGGAGACAGACACATAGCTGGTGGGAATGTGCTTGGTACACTTTTGCTTCCGGGAAATTTGGCATTATGTATCAAAAGCCTTCAGTTACTTCTAGACTCTGACCCAACAATTCTATTTCTAGGACTCTATCTGCAAGAAACACTTTGACAAGCAAGTGCTCAGGGATGTGTGTTCAGGAATGTTCATGAAGGATTGTTTATCACAGTGAAAAATGTGAAACTGCTGAAGTGTTTAATTCAGGACCAGCTAGATAAATTATGATACATGCATGCACGGGAATAAAATGAACACATTGAAGTTATGATATAGTTCCCTATTTATTGATATGGAAAGATGCAGATGACACATTGTTAAGTAAGGATAGCAGTAATCAAACAGAATACATGAACACAAGTTCACGCTATGCATAAGCACGTGCGTGTGTGTGCACACGTGCATGCACTACCAACCTGATCCCTTCCTGTGCCCGCTCTAGCCTGGGTAAAAGCCAGAGCCTCCTAAACTCTTTTACCACCGCCTTCCTGCAGCCCATTCTTAACACAATAGCCAGAATGAACCTTCTAAGATACAAGCTGGATTATGTCACTCCTTAGTTCAGAATGCTCTGAGGGCCCCCATCTCACTCAGAACAAAAGCTTACGTCTGCAACACCTTCCAAGGCCCTCTGCCAACTGCGTTCACTCCCCGCTCCCACTGTACAGCTGACAGCACCCCCCCAACCTGCTCACCCTACCCCTGCCACTCCAGCTTCCCTGCTGTCTGTCAATTGCACCCCCCACATGCCCCTGCCTCAGGGCCTTTGCACTTGCTGTTCCCTCTGTATGCAATGCTCTTTCTCCTCCAAAGCCCCCCAAAACCACCTTCTCAGCAAGACCCCCTCACTACTGCCTTCCAGCTTTCATTTCCCCCAGGCAATTATCACCCTCCATATAGTCCGGAGAATGTACAGTATTTACTTGGTTCACTGTTTATCACCTCCGGTCAGGAAGTCAGTGCCAGGAGGGCAGAGATTTCTATTTGTTTTGCTCCCTGCTGTATCTCCAGAACCTAGAATAGTGCTTGGCATGTAGTAAGCCCTCAATAAATATTTATTAAACAAATAAATTACCGAACAAATGAATACATTCCAGGCAATGAAATTCATCATGAAGTAAGTACACAGAATAACGTGTTAGAGTCCCTGTGGGGCCAGGAGGGCAGGTCTCTTCTTTAGATTGAGTGGCCAGAAGTGGCTTCTCTGACAAAGTGGCATTTGAGCAAGATCGCCATGAGAAGAAGCAGTCGGGCACTCCAGGACCCAGAGCAAAAGCATTCCAGGTGGATGGAACAGAAGCACTGTGTCCTGAGGCGGGGAGTACCCAAAAGGCTTCAGGGACCTCAAAAAGGACAAGCCTCAGGAGGTCGTCTCTTTTTTTGCAGTGGAAACATGGAGGGTGATTTTTCATGCTTTGTTTTCTCTGCTTAATTGCTGTTTCTATTGCTTTACCAACAAACACGGATAGTATATTAGTCTGTTTCTGTTGCTTATAACAAAATACCTGAAACTGGGAGATTCATAAAGAAAATGAAATTTATTGCTTACAGTTTCAGAGGCTGAGAAGTCCGAAGTCCAGGTGACGGTGCTGGTGGTGGTGACAGTGACCCAGGGGTCTCACATGGTAGAAAATGGAGGAGCAGAGAGAGACTAACCGCCTCATTCACTGTCCTTTTAAAGCCCTCAGAACCACGCCCCTGACCACCATTTTTAATCCATTCACTACTGCACGGTCCTACAATCCAATCACCTCTTCAAGGCTCCACCTTTCAATGACCATAATAGGATTACTGGCCCTCTTAACACGGTCACAGTGGGGGTCAAGTTTTGGGGGGGACAGTCAATCCAAGGTAGATGGGTGTGCAAACTTAGGAAGCTCAATTCTACATGGATCTTGGACTAAGTGCGAGGTCAGAAAGTCCTGGTTTTCCCCAGTCCCCCGAGTGAGGCCTGTGGCTTGTGATCATGAGTAAACTATGTCAGCCCCTAAGATAAGGACATTAGGGCTCTACATCCCATTTAGTCTAAAACATGCATAATGACATGTTTTTCCCATCCTCCTCAGAGTGACATTAGAAACTCCTCGATTTGTTCAAGCACAAGCTCTGCCTTAAATTTACAGAGAGATAAATTAGGTTGCCCCTAGCAACAGCTTCAGACAAACTGTTTCATAGAAAAGGCAAATTATTTTTATTATTTGTTCGTTTGTTTTCATTATGGTAAAAACACTTAACGTGAGATCAATCCTCTTAACAAATTGTTAAGTATTGTTAACTCTTCATAAATTCTTTACATAGCTTTGGCTGCTTCCTCCTCTCCCAGCTTCATTCAAACAGCTACTTGTGTGCAGGAGAATACTATTTTCAAGAGCTATGGTAAACCAAAATGGAATGTGATGCTTTTAGGTTCTAAATGAGGTGGCATAATTTATATGTCGATGTTATAATAAATCACTCTGCTCTTCTCTCTTCCACCTCCTCCTCCCAGAGACTGGTGGAAAAAAGATAAAGGAAAAAAGTTTATATTTTGCTCATAGGAAAGAGCAGGGCTTGACCAGAAACCTGCTGGTCAGCAGAGCACCTGAAGGATTCTTCAGGCACATGCAGGTGGCTGCGAGAGGAGAGAGGGAGGATTTGTTCTCAAAGAAGAGAAAGATGCTGAATTTCTGGAGAGAGCTCAAGAGAAGAAATAATTACAAACAAAAGGGAACAAAATAGAAAACAGTATCGGTGTGTGTGGTGGCAGTGGACGGTGGCCAGGGAGGAGCTCTTTGGATCAGTGTGACAAAAGGACCAAGGGAGGTGTGACGGAAGGACGTTTACCTGTCTGATGTCCAGTTCGGGGTTGTTTGCCACGTGCTGCTGTCACAATCTCTGCTGTCACTTCAGATCATCAGAGAGGTCTGGTACATGCACATGGTTGCATGGAGTGTTCTCATGTTTTGTTTTGCTTGTTGGTGTCTGTGGTTGGCTTTTTCTTTGCTTTGGGCAATCAAGGAGAAGGGCCTGGGTCCTGCACTGGGCATATCTGGTAGAGAACAGTTGGTATGACTGTAAGTAGCCAAAGGAAGCTGGTTCCAGAAAACAGAGCTTCCTAGACAGTGGGGGGAGGGGAAGATGTAAACTAGAAACAGGTCAAGGCCACACTGGATCTGTGCCTCAGCTGTCACCTGGTGTCCTTTAGACACAGGCCTATGGGCTATTAATTCACCTTCCTTCTTAGCATGGATCATCCCTAAAACAGGACAGGATGCCTTATTTTCTAGTCTCCCTTTCCCTCATCCTCCGAATATAAGCTCCACATGGCAGGGACCTTGTGTACTTTGTTTGCTGCTGTAGTCCTAGGTGGCACAGAATGGGCACTCAGTAAATATTCGTCGTTCTAATGCATATGTAGTTTTTTTTTTTTTTCAGTGTTTTGTCCTGCTCTCCCACCTTGAGCAAGGGTGACGGCAATTGCTTGAAGGTTATTCTCAGGGATGCCCTTCTTGGCTGGGTCGCCCCAAGAAAACTTCGGGCAACCCCTCTGAGTTCTCCCTCTTACTTCCCACGGTGATTTTCGTGTTTTCCGTCTGTTACCATTTTTCACAACTGGCACCGAGGAATGTATTATCTGTTTATCTGTGTAATTCTCCTCTTGCTTGGACAGTTTACAATCTCTGGATTTATTTCCTTCTCTGCTATTTAAAATAAATGTTTAAGTGTAGGAGTGTGACATATCTTCAGAGGGAATCTGAGTTTTCAGCCAAATGAAAATGTGAGCTCAGGCCACACTTTCTGGAAAGCATCTGTAAGATGATATTTCACATAGAAACAGGTCAGAAGATAGGGCAGGGTCAAATCAGGCCAATGATGTGTGCAAACAATCCCATGGCTTTTCTGTAGCTGCTTTATGTAAGAACCCCAAACTGTTTTCTGTAAATAAGGAGGTTTGGCACGCTTTGGAGGTGGCAGGGGTCAGAGAAGATGAATCACAGAAAACGAACATCATACTACGCTCTCAAAAAGTTGGATTACTTTTACAAGACAGATATTATGAAAAGCAAGTTCTTCTATTTTCTGACATGCACCAGGAATTCAAAGTGTCTTTCAGAGGCCAGTTTCATCCTTTTCTGCTTCTGGATCACACCCCCTCCCCATCTTGATCAAGTCTCTCTCGGAGCCCC
>NW_007773442.1:0-4426 GCF_000696425.1 Galeopterus variegatus | reverse complement strand
TTTTGGCTTCCATTGTTGGTTGTTGAGAACAGCAGGCTGCCCTTCAAATTGCCTTTCCTTTGAAGTTAAATATGTCTCTTCTTTCTGGCTCCTTATAAAAATACTCTTTTTTTTTGTTTTCTGCTATTTCACTAAACATTATAAGAGATTTATTTTTACTTGCCCTGTCAGATATTTTTTGTGCCTCCTGAGTCTATGGATTGTTGTGTCTTCAAGTATCCCCTGTGCTCTGCCCGCTCCCTCGTCTCCTCTGGGATTCCAGTTAGATGGGAGCCAGGATTTCATCCTGGCCCCCTCAGTGTCTCAGCTTTTCTTTCCCATCTTCCTTCTTGTCTCTGTTTCACTTTGGATGACGTCGGTTCTTTCTTCCTGTTCACTAATTCTTTCTTCAGCTGTCTTACCTATCCTATTGAGTCTGTTTATTTCATTGGTTAACATATTTTATCTCCGAAAGTTTCATTTGTTTCTCTTTTCCGTTCTGCCTGGGCCATTGTGGTAGCATCTTATGGCTTACTCATCTTGTGATTCTGTCTTTAAATATTTAGTGCTTGTGAAAATTTTGTATGTTTGTTGTGTATCTGATTACTCTCGTATCTAAAGCAAGTGTCTGTTTGTCATCTCTGCCGACTCCTGTTCACAGTTGCTCGTGTCTGTGGGCATTTGGCAACCTTGACGAGTTCTATTCCTGCAGGGTCATGATCTGTGGCAGTCCTGACAGCCAGAATACAGATGCCTCCCAAAGAGCCAGCCCCATGTGGGTGGTGCCATTTCAGCCTCCTTAGGGGTTCCTGTCCCTGCACTTGGGGCAGACCTAGTGTTTGCTTTCTGGGCAGCAGTCCTGAAAGCCTTTACCTTCCCATTGCATGCACCTGCCTTTCCTGCTTGTCTGCCCCTCAGGTGTCTGCCATGGTGGGAAGGGGTAAGAGCATCCTGGCAGGTTTACTGTACCACCTGTAAGCCCAGCAGCACATTAGCAAGTCTGCTTTCTCTGGGAGCTCTTAGCAGGGAGTACCTCAAGAGCCTGGCCTACAGTGTGCCCTGGGCCCTTTCTCTGTCAGCATGTGGGTGCTCAGTCCACCCTGTGTGGCCTTGCTCTCTGCCTGATTGTTTTCCTGCACTTTCTCTCTCCGCCCTTTGTTCTTTGCCTCCCACTCCCATGGTAGACTGCAGACTGCCTGCTTGTCCCCATGTTGGTCACTACTCCAAGATAACATGCTGAAACACTAGATTCCTCCACGGAATGTCAAAGATGTTTCTCCTTTCTGACATGAGTGCAGTTGGAGCATGTCTCACACCGACTGTGAATGTACTCAGGGGATACAGGTCACACAGATGCTGTGCCGTGGTGGACTGGTGATGGTGTGTGAAATGGGGCCAGTGACTTCAGTCAGTGGCATCTGGAGGACAGGGAGATGGGGCCTTTGAGAGCTCCAGGACCAGAACACTGCCCATCTCTTGTAACCGCTGGCGTCTCCTGTCATGAATCTTTTTAGAATGTACTGAGTGTCCATGGTTTAGGTGACAAACTGCATGTGCTCCTGCCCCACCTCTGCCTATGATCCCACCCCACGGGGGCCCAGCTATGTTGCACATCCTCCCCAAGTCCACCCTGACCCTCCAATATACCATGCCTCTGAACCTGTGGATGTTTTGGGGTCTGCTCCCCTGAGTTCATGTGAGAACCTCCCATCTGTGGGGTCTCATGTTTGTCTCAGCTGAGCTGCTCATGTGAGCATTGCTGTCTCCCTGGGAGATGGTGACTCTTTGTGGACCAGGGCTGTGCAGGTCATGTCTTTGAATCCAGGGCACTGATCGACTCCCACCAGCTGCACTGCATGTGCTCACAGGACACCTGTGGCCCATGCATGGATGTTCTATTCCTTTTTCTTTAGGTATTGCTGGAAGAGGCAAAGGATTTGCTTTCTGACTGGCTGGATTCCACACTTGGCAGTGAGGTGACAGACAATTCTATTTTCTCCAAGCTGCCCAGGTTCTGGGAAGGGGAATTCCACAAAGACATGGAAGCTCTGAATGTAAGTGTCACAGACTGTCTTGTCCTCACTCTCTTGGTCGAAGGGCCCTGATCTCCAGAGTCCCGTTTTGGTGAAACTGAAAGGCCTCACGCAGTCCACACCATCTTCATTTTGCAAGCTCCGTTAAGTTACTAAGTCAACATTGACCTTGAGCTGAGGGGCATAGGGGCTTCTTATTTTACCAATTGGTGACATTGTTTTCATAGAGCATGTTTGTATGAGGCTGAAATTTACAGAAAGGAAAATCCCAGGACCCTCTTGTGTCATGTACAGGTTCTCCCTCCGGATGTCTTAACGCGTGTTAGTGAGTACGTGCCAGAAATCATAAACTTTGTCCAGAAGATTGTGGACAACGGTTACGGGTAAGAAGGGGGCAGTTCCCAGGGCTTCACACTGCTCCTGGGAGAACAGCTCCCAGCTCTGAGATGGGCACAAAAGCAGGAGAGCTCATGTTCTGGGTCCCCCGGCCAGATGGGCAGCCCTTTCGTGCTCACCCGCACAGCATGGCACTTGCTTTGGCCCCTTGGTTCCCAGTGCTGCAGCTGTAATTTAGGATTGCTTTGTAAATAAAGCGTGATGGGTTTTCCTTTCGTGTAAGCTGCCGTTGCAACAGGTGGCTAACCGTACAGACCCACTTTCTGTCGTGGCAGAAGCAAGAGGGCAAGGGTGTGACTGCTGCTCTTAGCCCTGTCCGTGAAGCCTCCTGCACACTTCCTCTCACAGCTTGGGCCCCGCCCAGGGCTGAGTAACAGGGTCTGGCTGACCAGCCCTCTCGATGGGGCTGGTGGCCTGCCCTCAGGACACAGTGAGGACACAAAGTCTGCTAGAGAGCTCAGCAGTTAAGACCATTGGTCATGGGGCCCCAGAGCAGCACAGTAGGGAGTGTGGACACTGCTGGGTCTTCAGAGATGTCAGTACCATGCAGACATTTTGAGAGTGGAGGGCCACTCTGCAGAGCTGTGGGGGCCCGGGCTCAGCTGCAGGTTGCTCCCCTCCACACCTGCCAGGGAGATGAGTCAGGCAAGAGCTGCTCAGTCCCAAGGAATGAGGCATGCAGGGCTCCACACACAGTGCCTGGGGTCACGTGGGCTCTTAAGTGAAAATGCTGCCTGTCCGTCCCCACTTGACCCAAGTCACTGCAGGGCAACATGAGATCGTGTGCCAGGCTGAGGGCCAGGGACAAGCCCAGGGTCAGAGAAGACAGGCGTTGTGGGCTGGAATGATCTGGAGGCTCTCGGGGCCTTGACGGGGCCTGAGCTGGGCCGTACCATTAGGGTAGACTCAGAGAGTAGGGAGGCACGCCGCACATGACAGTGTCTTCCCCGAGCACAAGGGCAGGCCAGAGTGTGTAGTCACAGAATGTGAGGCAGGGGTCTGCGCAGGACATGACACTCAGGGCAGTGAGGAGCCGCCTCTGTGGAGGGGGGCATCCTTGTCGTGCCCCACTCAGCCCGCAGAGCTGATGTGGTCTTGAATAGCTGCCATGGGAGAGTGGAGAGAGCAGAGGCTTGAGTGCATCACAGACTATAATTTTATAACCCATTTTGATTTTCGATTGTTGTCCCATGAAGTGTCTTTGGATCTGTTGGATTCCTCCCCAATTCCTTTGTTTATTTTCCAGCTATACTTCAAATGGGTCTGTCTACTTTGATACAGTGAAGTTTGCATCTAGTGAGAAACACTCCTATGGGAAGCTGGTGCCCGAAGCTATTGGGGATCAGAGAGCTCTTCAAGAAGGGGAAGGTAAAAAAAAAAATAAAAAAAGAATGAACGAATGGATAAAAGGAAAGGTAACCTGTGGATTTTTCCACTTGCACAGTTTGAGTTATGCTTAACCCTTCACTTAGACTCACTGGGAACAGTGCTTTTTCACCTAAAGGAATTTTAGGAGTTTACTACACTAAGATCATGAAGTGCGTTATTTTTTAAGAAACAAAAAAGATGAGTAGATACAGTGCCATCTTTTTTTTTTTTAAGATGACCGATAAGGGGATCTTAACCCTTGACTTGGTGTTGTCAGCACCCCGCTCAGCTAGTGAGCAAACCGGCCATCCCTATATGGGATCCGAACCCATGGCCTTGGTGTTATCAGCACCGCACTCTCCCAAGTGAGTCACAGGCAGGCCCGACATTTACGTTTTTAATTGTAGTTTTAAAAAATCAAAGGTTGAAAGTTAAGTGAGCTAAGTCAGTCAAAAAGCTAGAAAAGGAACAAAAGTAAATGGAAAGAAAATACAGAAGAAGAAATAAAGATAAAAGCAGAGATTAATGAAATAGGAAAACTTCTAGTAAGTCTGATTAATGAAAGTAGAAGATTCAGAAATATAGTTGGACAAAACTGAACATAACTATAGATGTAATAGAGAGTTTTAGAAGGTCTTCAGAGGAAACCG
>NW_007773441.1:3850-4426 GCF_000696425.1 Galeopterus variegatus | reverse complement strand
AGACTTCACAATGGAAGGCAGTCCCCACTCTGTGCTGAGAAGTCTATGGCTGTGCAACTTTCCAGAGGGATCTATATGTCTGTCCAACACATCAACTCCAACCACACTTGGGTTCATAGGATTTGGGTATTTCTGCATTGCAGCTGTTGTAACAGTTTCCCATGGGTGGCTGCATATGAAAAAAAATATGCATATGAATTAAACAATCTTTTATAACCTATCAAGTCATTCTTTACAATGTAAGTTTCATTAGTTTACCTACAGAAAAATTACTTTCTGAATCACTGACTGACTGATGATTTTGGAAGATCGATCTACATTTTTAATGTGTATAGACTTAGGTATTTTTCCAGAACACAGGCTTTATAATACAATTGATGTATATAAAGATCAAAACAGCCTATAGAGCATCCCAGTATAGTTTCTTAAATAATCTTTCCAACTTACCATTATTCACTTTCACATTAATTTTGTTTCTAGGAGAAACCAATGATTCTTAAAAATCTATTTAAAAATTATGTTCTACTAAAACAAGTAGCAAAAACTGTCATTACAACATTTATTCTTTTTTTTTTT
>NW_007773441.1:968-3116 GCF_000696425.1 Galeopterus variegatus | reverse complement strand
GCCGCTGCGCTCCCAAGCAGCGCACTGTAGCAGTGCACCACCGGGCCAGCCCACAACATTTATTCTTTTGCCTGAACCCAATTCTGTGAAGTTATAAAAAAAAAGTAAAAGACTTTATAGGAACTGTTAAGTTCTTACAGGGATTACAAAAAGATTCAAAGCATTATTGGCTGAATTATTTGAAATTTCCTCTATATTAATGTAATAAATAACAGTGATGCCTCCAGTCAATCTTTATCCATTACTTTTCTCAAGGGAGTAATTGTGATTTGTTTTGAAAAGGTCACTCAACACAATAAAATGTTAAGGCACTTCTAATATGCTACTTTCTAATATTTTCTCTTAATATTATAAGCATTTGCTTATCACCGACAACTGAAGTGGTAACAATATCACACCATGTGAGAATTTGTAGTTTCTTTATTTTCTTGGAAAAGCACACGTGCTTGGGTGATTCCAAGTGTGATGGACATCTATTCACTTCACAACTTCTGTGAATAACACGCTTATACAAAAGATGTCCTTTTCAAAAGAACCCCTTATTAACTACAATCAGAATTAAAGGTGATTTAGTCCACCTGCCATCTTCTAACCGATTCTACTCTATCTGTGTTCTCGTCTTCATTTAAAAGAAAAAGACAAGATCTGGAGATGATGTTTCAAGCTACACTGATAAGCCACACATTACTTTTTATTTTTCTAAAAGCAAAACAGGTAGACATTAATCTATTTCAACTTTTCAGAGAACTCAGACTGACAACTACATCTTGTTGACAGAAGGAAAATCTCACCTGCATTAATTTTCCAGAACTCTGGACAGCCAGAGACACCATTTTTAATGTTTTAGTTTTTTTCCATAATATTGTATAAATGAACCTCATTCTGTTTTTAATCTCAAGCCTTATTCAGCAATCAGTGCAGATGCATATAAGTGGAGCTGCTTCATGAATCTAAACAGTCCCCACAAATAGAACTGATAAAGGCCAAGCACTCTGTTACCATGGCAACTATCTAAAATGAAAATCAGATGAATCCTTTCCCTATTGCCATCTAGTCATATACCATGGTTAGCTGGCTTCTATGCTCTTATCTTTTCCCCCCACTCTCTCTAAAAAATTAATAATCACATGGCTCCAGGGTGGTTATGCATTATTTGTAATTTAGTCCATCTCTCTGAGCCAACTTGAAAACATTAACATTGACTTAGCTTGGACTAAGACTGTTTTATGAAACATAACTAGCTCAGACATTACAAAGGATACATATTACAATGAACAGAACAGAATTTCTAATGTCTTCTAGAAATTAATTTTAACTGTATTAACAAAATTATGTGAAAAAGATTTCACCCTGGAAGACATTCAAAGACAGTACCAAAGCGTAGTCAGGAGAACCCGGCTGCAGCTTACTGACCGGTCCAATTTCTCTACCTATAAAATGAGCCCAGGACACTGTTAACTCCAGTGAGGCAGCAACACTGTCCTGATTTATTTACCAAAATGTAACCAATCCAAAGAACAGTACCTGGCACATATTGGGCTTTCATACATGTTAAAGAAATCAATGAATGATTTCAACTGGATGTCAACTATGTGCTAGGCTCAGAAGGAAATGTTGGAAAATCAAAGACGGGTAAGACATAGAACAGTGACTTAGATAATGTTACTGGAGAGTAACATCTTGAAGAAAATAATAAGATTTGTGACAGGAGATTCTGACTTCCATTTCAGGTATGCTGAGTTTGAAGAGCTTGTGGGACATGTGGGTAGTGAAGCCTGGTAGGCACCTGAAAATAAGGATTTGAAGTTTAAGAGAGGCTGGAGCTCAAGGTGCAGATTTGGGTGCCATAAATGTGTCTGTATCAGCTGGGACCTTGAANCTGGAGCTCAAGGTGCAGATTTGGGTGCCATAAATGTGTCTGTATCAGCTGGGACCTTGAATGAATAGCCCAGGTTATCTGAGGAGAAAGCATGGATCAGGGCTACTTCTTTTTTTTTTTTGACGGATAAGGGGATCGCAACCCTCCACATAGTGTGGTCTGCACCACGCTCAGCCAGTGAGCGCACCAGCCATCCCTATATAGAATCCATGGGGCCGGCCAGGGCTTCTTCTCCCAGGACATGTACGGCATTTATTTGAATATGACTG